>NC_091343.1:10031679-10041679 GCF_038502225.1 Cherax quadricarinatus | reverse complement strand
ATGAGGTAATCAGTCCCTTAGCCAAGAAGGTGTGAATTCATCACCTTAGTCTTGACGAACTTGATGAACTCTTCAAAATAAATATACCCAAGTGTTGTATACGTCTTAATTCATCAGCATGTCGGTAGTGGTGGTGGTGCTGATGAGCATTCCATATTGAGTTCCTTCAAGAGGGACGTCTCGAGGCCGGTGAAGGACCCTCAAGTCAGAGAATTGGATCTATCTACTCTTTCCTTGGACTGTACCTGATTACCTCCCATTTCCCAGGTGACATAACCCTTACGGGTTTACTGCTTCCCCATGAATATAAAATAAAAATCCAATTTTGTTTTGTGAGGATCTTTAATATATGAAGGCTCTTGTGAAGTTTTATCCATCCATATATATGAAGTCTGCTATAAAGTTTTATTCATCCTTATACATGAAGGGTATTATGAAATTTTATTCATCCTTATACATGAAGGCTATTATGAAGTTCTCCGTCAGTATACATGAAGTATATTATGTAGTTATTTTTTTCGCTCTATATACATGAAGGCTGTTATAGAGTATGTGATTTTTCTGTAGGGGCCAAGTTTTCTCAGTAATTACACCGGATCTCTTTCCTCGCATCAATAACCAGTGCGAGGGAAAAGTTTAGGAAGCTGTTATATAACTGGTCTTATTCTGTTGGAATAGGGTGTAAAAACTAGCTAGAGTATGCTCAGCGAGTTAGCGGGTCATCATTGATTGATTATCCTACCACAGCAGCTAGTTTATTGTGCACTCCATATCCATCCTGTGGAGGGTAGTGCAAGAGTATATCCATCTTGTGCAGGGTAGTGCAAGAGTATATCCATCTTGTGCAGGGTAGTGCAAGAGTATATCCTATGGAAGGTAGTGCAAGAGTATATCCATCCTGTGGAGGGTAGTGCAAGAGTATATCCAATCTGTGGACGGTAGTGCAAGAGTATATCCATCCTGTGGAGGGTAGTGCAAGAGTATATCCATCCTGTGGAGGGTAGTGCAAGAGTATATCCATCTTGTGCAGGGTAGTGCAAGAGTATATCCATCCTGTGGAGGGTAGTGCAAGAGTATATCCAATCTGTGGAGGGTAGTGCAAGAGTATATCCATCCTGTGGAGGGTAGTGCAAGAGTATATCCATCCTGTGGACGATAGCGCAAGAGTATATCCATCCTGTGGAGGGTAGTGCAAGAGTATATCCATCCTGTGGAGGGTAGTGCAAGAGTATATCCATCCTGTGGAGGGTAGCGCAAGAGTATATCCATCCTGTGGAGGGTAGCGCAAGAGTATATCCATCCTGTGGACGATAGCGCAAGAGTATATCCATCCTGTGGAGGGTAGTGCAAGAGTATATCCATCCTGTGGACAGTATGCAAGAACATATGGATATACAAAAAGCCTAGGAACTAGGCCCCCCAAAAAGTTCAACAGGAATACATCAAGATTTATATATGCGCAGTTGGCTTATATGCTGCAATCAGATTTAGAAAATTTGCTTAATATGTCTGATTAAAACTCATGTCAGGAGACACCTGTTTCCTGACGAATAAACAACCACCTTCCTACGATACTTTTAATATTTTATCATCCAGTCTGTACTCTTCGTGTGGGCTTCAACGATTTTTCTCATTGCTAGTGCATAATACTTCTCTAATTTGAACTTTCGACACAAGAGATGCTATGCTAGTGATGATACTCTTAAAGTCATTTATTCTCTCTAGACTGGAGTATTGATGCATGCTAACAGCTTATTTTAAACTCTTGTAATCCAGACTGAGGACAGGCTTCCCTGGTTACTGCCTGAGGAACCAGGCTGTTGCTGCCTGTGACTCGCAGCTCTGCAGAGCCATTACTTCCTTGGTTATCCAATATCTCTTGGAAACTTGCATTTTTTATGTGGCAATATTCCCGACCAATTTGAACCGTGGTTCGTACATTGGACTTCGTGTGGCCAGCAGGAGCAGCCTCGTTGATCAGGCTTTGATCAACAAGGAGGCCTGGTTTGGGAACTGATCTCAGGTTTCGCTCAGCTCATTGCTGAACAAAGTCGGTCTGAAATGAATATTTGTATACCCACTTGCTTGTGTATTGTCACACTCATCAAACAATATTTCTTACTTATTATGTTCTTGGAAAGACGAGCACTGGACGAGAGATGTTGACACAGTGTTTTCTAATTGTGACGATGGCACCCCTCCTTTTCACTGGGTTTATTTTATATTTCCTCACCCCTGGACTCCGCAAAGTTATGGTAATATGCTGATTGAGCATATTAGCAATATCTGTTCCAGAGAGTAAATTTTGGGTGCTTTGAGGTACTCCCATTGGCTCAGTTTATCCACGTTTTGTAGAGATTTGCTAATTTTTATTACTGTTCTTGTGCTCAGGATCTTTACTTCATCAGCGAACTTCTTCATCTAGTTCTTTATTACTCTTGGCAAAAAGAGAAAGTGTAATCTGACAAGAAAGCAAATTAGCAAGGAAACGGCCAGCAAAAAAGCAAGCTAGGAAGGAAGCTGGCTAGGAAAGAAACAGACTAGGAAGTGGGCTGGAAGAAAGCGGGCTGGGTAGGAAGTGGGCTAACAGGGAAGCGGGCTGGGAAGGAAGCAGGCTGGGTAGGAAGTGGGCTAATAGGGAAGCGGGCTGGGAAGAAAGCAGGCTAGCAAGAAAGCAGGTTAGCGGGTAAGCAGGCTAGAAATAAAGCAAGTAATCTAGCAAGGGAGCAAGTTAGCAAGGAATCAAGCTACCAAGGAAGCAGGTTAGCAAGGAAGAAAACTAGCAAGGAAGAAAACTAGCAAGGAAGCAGGCTAGCAAGGAAGCAGGCTAGCAAGGAAGCAGGTTAGCAAGGAAGCAGGTTAGCAAGGAAGCAGGTTAGCAAGGAAGCAGGCTAGCAAGGAAGCAGGCTAGCAAGGAAGCAGGCTAGCAAGGAAGCAGGCTAACAAGGAAGCAGGCTAACAAGGAAGCAGGCTAACAAGGAAGCAGGCTAACAAGGAAGCAGGTTAGCAAGGAGCACACATAAGGGGGATTACCAACAGACCCCTGGCAGTCTTCAAGCTGGCACTGGACAAGCACCTAAAGTCAGTTCCTGATCAGCCGGGCTGTGGCTCGTACGTTGGTTTGCGTGCAGCCAGCAGCAACAGCCTGGTTGATCAGGCGCTGATCCACCAGGAGGCCTGGTCACAGACCGGGCCGCGGGGGCGTTGACCCCCGGAACTCTCTCCAGGTAAACTCCAGGAGGAAAACTAGCAAGGAAGCAGGCTAGCAAGGAAGCAGGCTAGCTAGGAAGCAGGCTAGCTAGGAAGCAGGCTAGCTAGGAAGCAGGCTAGCAAGGAAGCAGGCTAGCTAGTAAGCAGGCTAGCAAGGAAGCAGGCTAGCTAGGAAGCAGGCTAGCTAGGACGCAGGCTAGCTAGTAAGCAGGCTAGCAAGGAAGCAGGCTAGCTAGGAACAGCCTAGGAAGGAAGCAGGCTAGCTAGGAAGCAGGCTAGCAAGGAAGCAGGCTAGCAAGGAAGCAGGCTAGCTAGGAAGCAGGCTAGCAAGGAAGCAGGCTAGCTAGTAAGCAGGCTAGCAAGGAAGCACGTTAGCAAGGAAGCGAGTGTGTCTGCATCCATGTGTGCGAACGCACATGTGTGTACATTTACGTACTCGTGACTGTGTTTGCGTACACTTGAGTTACCTAAAGACGGTTTCTAGGATCATCATCCCGGCATTCCCGCCGCAGACCATGCCTCCTTACCGACAGCTTGATCAGCCAGGCTGTTGGGTCTAGCTGAATGTAGTCTTAATATAAATAAAATACCTCGGTTGAACAGCTGCTTCAGCAGCAAGTTATTTTCTGAAGATGGTTAAGGCTGTGCTGATAATTTCTTTTACGTTAACGTTGAAACAATAAAAATATTAAAAATAATAATATGTACAGGTTTGCAGTTGTGCAAGTGTTCAAACAGACCAACTAACACAAGCACTCGACCTGCCCACACACTTCACCACATGACAACGGGTCCTCAGTATTGCCACTCTCACTTATCCAGGATTTGTTTACCTGAGCTCTTCCTGCCTCGCCAGTGTTATTGTTCCCCGCGGCGCGCGAGCGCACGAGAGAGAGAGAGAGAGAGAGAGAGAGAGAGAGATAGAGAGGGGGAGGGAGGGATAGAGAGAGAGAGAGAGAGAGAGAGAGAGGGAGGGGGTGACAGGAATCGGTATATAGTATTCATAACAAACTTTTATGAAACTGAGATTCACTCAGGATTGAACTTTATTAGAGATCTACACTAACCGAAACAGTTACTCAATAAAAGTTTGCTGTACGTATTGTGTTCATACACTTGCGAGTGGAGTTACTCTCACCTCATCCACCCTACACAAGTCCCCTTCCAGGCTTATCAGTTTGTGACTTGATAAAGCCACTGTGATGGGCGAAACATCTTTAATCTTTTGTGCAATTGCACCTAGTCTACTCGTTTCTGCTGTTAAAGATATATTGTGATTGCTACATCTCTGGTAGCTTGTATCAATCCCTAACAGAAGTGCACTTTCCTACAGCGAAGTTTTCATTGCCGGACCTTGGAGGTGATTTAGGATTGATTTTACGGCGGTTCTAAATTACCTGGTGTGTGGCATTGATTCACTTAGTAATTTAGGGAGAAAGAAAAAAATTATCTTATTGATGCCTGTCACGCTATGTCTTCAGTACAGTGTGTAAAAACAGGGCTGCCCCTTCTTTCACTAAGAAGAACTCTTCAGATCGTTCAACTTCTTACAATCTTCCTTGTATATTCTCTTGAGCTCTCTTCCTTCTTCAGTCTTATTACTTGGTCTTTTGATGTGACAGTGAAGTTGTTTAGAATCAGAATTGGCTTTTACCGAGCTGTCATTTTCAAACTCGCTCAGCTTCTCTTCTCATCATTGCATATTCGTTTCTGGCTCTACTGCTTACTTCCCTGTTTTATTGTTCTTTGCTGTGCTATGATTTTTTCATGTTCTTGCGTAATACTGTATGATCACAAGCTCCTTGAGGCCACTCGTATTGTATTTCGATGAGATTCACTTAGTCATCACTAGATTCATTCTTGCTGGGACATCCCTTTTTGTTTATGTCCTAGATACATTGACACAGTTTTCCATCACCCTGGTCATGGACCGGGCCGCGGGAGTGTTGACCCCCTGAAACACCCTCCAGGTAAACACCCTCCAGGTATACCACCTCCAAAAGTGTTTCTAGTCCCCTGTGTGGGTTCTGTATCTCACAATGCACTTACTTCTTTGTGGTTGAAGTTTCCGTAATTAGTAGCTTTTCGTTTGCCATTCGGGCTCTTGCTGTTTTTGCTATGATGTCAGTCACTGCTTAGTCGTTTTCATATTTCTCTTCTTGTCTCCTGCCATTTATTGGTGGGTTGTAGATCATTGCTACTGCAAGTTTAGGTCCCCCAGTGTTGGATGAGCCTACCGTGCAGTTATTTCACTCCTGTTCCCTTCTTTCTTTCCTCATCATTTGATATCCTGCTAGACTTATGATATATGTTATCATTTCAGTTTTGCCTTTGTGATAGCTGTGATGTCTGAGGATTGCCGGTACTATCCATTCTTTCAAGTCGTGACTTGTTTTATAATTCATCTGTAACTACGTCAGACTGAGCTTTCTCTTACTATACTCCTGTGGGTGGTGTCCAGGCTTCCTGTTAGTTGCTCTCCTGTAAGGTAGGGAAGAGATGAGGCTGTGATGGGTGTATGCATCATTTGAGTGGAAAAGTGAAGGTTATAGTTGTAGTGAGGGGAGGAGGGAATAGTGTGGGGTTACTGTTATTGTTGGAGACATGGAGGTGGGCCTTGAGTTAAGCCTGTTAAAAGATGGGTATATGGCGAGTCTTTAGTGATTTCTTGAGGTGAATGTTCCATCCTCTTGTCACCCTCTCTGCTTCTCTTTCCTGCCTACTATTCCTTTTCCATTTCAGTTCTGCCTCGTTCAAGAACTTTTTCTGTCCCAAGACATCTTTTCATGCTGGTTGTAACCACGAGGTAAGTTTGGTAAGGCATTGTTTGCCCCGGGAAACCTCCCACTTCTCTGATAAATTTTCCATCTGTTCTTATTGTTCCTCTCATATACACTAAATGTGCATGTGCGTGCGTACGCTTGCGTTTGCGTGCGTGCATCACGGAGATTGAGTCTTATTTCCTGGCCCAAGGCCGGGCTCTGAGAGTAGAAAAACTCTCGGAACTCATCAAAAGTAAAGGTAAATCCTGGCTTACAGGTTTCTATTATATCTGTTCGTAAAATTGTATGACCCATGCCCCTCCTATTTACTTTTTCCAGATGATTTCCTTTAATGTCCACTCTGAGACTGAAGAAATACTTCCTAACATCTCTGCTACTCATTTGTGTCTTCGAACCGTACCTCCTTGCACCTTCTACTCTTATCTCAGTCTTTCCCTGTCTTCTGAGTCTGCCTTGGTTCATTTATCCTGTAATGTCATTATGTTCAGCTCCTTCAGTCGCCCATAGATCATTTTCCTTAGATCCGGGACTTAATCTCACTGCAACATCTGCAATTTGTCTAGTATCTTGACGTGCTTTTTCAGGTGCCTGGCTGGCTGGTAGGTTGTGTGTGTGTCAGTTTTGCTCGCCCTCCCGCCCGATACTTTTCCTATATCTTTTATTTTTAAAATTATAATGATTATGTTCAATATATAAGGGAATGCTTATTGCACAATGGGTATTAAATAACACAGGAAGTTTAAATATTAAATAACTTAATTTCTTTGAGATGATAATGTCATTACTCATTCCATGGCTTGCTGTGTTAGTTACGGATTGTCAAAGGCACTTGTTGATGGTGTATGTTTGTGTATTCTCCTAGGTGTGTGTGTGTGTGTGTGTGTGTGTGTGTGTGTGTGTGTGTGTCTCTGTCTGTCTGTCTGTCTGTATGAGTAACTCACAATCGTGAGGTATTGTGTTAATGTTGATTTTTAAGCACATATGTAATGTATATATATATATATATATATATATATATATTGCTCAGTGTCCAGAATATATGGCTGCCAATTTTGTCAAGGCTGGGAACCAAAGCAATCATAGTACTAGGGGAGAGAGCACAACTTTGTAGTACCCACAGTCAGTGGCCAGGCTTCAAACACCTTTTATTGTACAACAATAAAAGAATGGAACAGACTGCCTGCACATGTCAAAGCCAGTCAAAGCATGAACAAGTTCAAGAAGAGTGCCCAAAGGTGCCATGTGAATGTAGCGACAGTAAGGGAGGAGAATAATTTTTTTTTTTTTAGCTAACACACACTTAAATATAAATAATTCACTTTATCTTATTCCTAGTATATCTCTTTTATAGTATAAGAATAAGATATTATATCCTTTATAGTACAAAAATAAGGTAACTTAAGGACCCCAGTGGAAATAAGTCAGACTTTTTTATCCCGGGTTCTCAAAATAGATGCATGTAGGAATTTTGTAACGGTTTTTTGTTTTTAAAAAAAATTTTATTTTTTATTATGTATCGGCATCGATCCCAAATACCATTCGATACGCCGATATATATATATAAAATTATTAAATGGCCGAAGATTTAAGAGAACATTGTTGATATAAAGGTGGATATAACATGTTGTTACGTTTTATCAGATTAAAAGGGGAAAAAATTCATCCAGCCCTCGAGCTGGGGCGCGCCCAAAATGCACTAACCCCTTTTAAAAGCCGCACTGACCCGCTGAACAGAAAACTAGCCCCTGGGATCCCAGTTACCCTGATGAGTCTTTTCCAGCCCTGGAAAAGTGCCCTTTCCCATGGAAGGTCTCGGGCCAGGGGAACAAACATATAAGTGGGAAGTTTCCATTTTTTCAGACTTTGGGACCCCCTGCTGGCAGTCCCCTCCTTCCCCCTGGTGTTTGAGTAGGTATCGAAAGGTAGATGCACATGATAGTCCCACACCACCTGCCCCCATCTGTCCGGGCTTAAGGGTGATACCATCTGACGTTTCTCGCCACGATCTCATTGGGGGGGGGCTCCCATGCGGGGATCCGGCTGTTGGGAGGCTCCTTGATAATGTATTAACCTCCCACCCTTGAATTTTTCCCCGGATTTACGGCAAAAAAGACCATGGTCCAATGGTTCGTTTACTGCCAAAATAACCTTGTTGGCGAGAATGGGGGGGCGTCAAGGGGCAACACCGATGCGGATGGTCTGGGGGTCGAGGCGGGGCCGGGGAGTTGGGAAAGAAACGAAAGCCCCCGCGGGGGGCCTTCACGCCAGCAGGCGGCTCTATCCCCCCTAAACCACCTGAAGCATCGTTGAGGCATATTTTCCACTTTTGGGACCATCCCGGGCGATTGTTTGTAGTTGGGGGGGAGAGGTCGGGTTTCTGAGCCTTTAGATTATCCGATTTTGGGTTAAAAGGAATTTTGGTCCGGGGCCCACCTGTCCCTAAGATGTTCGGGAGAATCGCCAAAGTCTGGATGCCAAACACGAGGACAAAAAAAGCAGGTAACGAAATTGGATGATTTATGGACCCCAAAAATCCCTCCTAGTCTGACTGAAGTGTAGTTTCCACCCCCCCGTTTTCTAGAGTAAGGTTAATTTTGAAAACTGCCCAGAATCCCCTTTCATATTCAGCAGTGGGGTTATCATATAATGACATCTTGGGAAATATCAACCTAGACTAAGAAGAGAAGGTACAACATCCCAGAGCCTTTCGTTGTTCCATTCTCCAACTCTCCAAATTTTCTTCCGAGAATTTTTAAAGGGGCTTGTTCCAGAGGTGCCCTAAAGACACTATTTGTGGGGCAATGACCTGCCCTATTTTTGATCTCACTGCATTTATCACTTGTTGACTGACTGAGATGTTTTCACATTTATGGTTTCGGGATGAGACCCATTTCGCCCCGCATTACCTGTGTGGTCAGTAGGGGGACCTTTGTACCAAGAGGTACAGAAACCAGATGTTTAGCTGGGGGCAGCTACTGTGATTTAACGCAATACAGAAGAGAATGGGCAAGAGGGTTCCTTGTTGGGCACCCCCATGATGTGATTTCATGTTTTCCCAAAAAGAAGATTGATTCCCTTTTTTCCAGCGAAACAAAAGGGGAAAAGACAGGGGAAAAGTTCTTGTATGCTTTTAAAACCACTTTTTTTCAGGAGATTGAACGCATTCTTTTAAATCTAATTTACCACTGCATTGTCCTCAGGGAGGTTGTTGAAAATGCCTTTTTGAGAACCGCGTTCACTTTGGGGACCCCAAAACCAAGCTGGTTTGGGTTTAAATCGGCTGCCTTTAAATATTCGGGGCAGCAGCTTTGGGAAGAGGGGCAAGGGGTTGTACTGCAATTGGCCGAATTTCCCTCCTTTTTGTGCACAAAGGGTTTCACCAAAAAGAAAGGATCTGAAAGGAAAGGGAAGTTGAAACCTTGTATTCTGGGATTTCCCCAATAACGGGTTAACCATTTTTTAAAGGTGGCCTTTTTCCAGTGGGAACCCCCGCAGAGCCAGATGGGAAAGACATTATTGCTTTGTAAATGTCTGAGCTTCCACAACAAGGTTCCCTAGTGGGGACAGAGGTGTTGGAACGTGGGGACTGGTTTCCCGGCAGGGTGCTTTCCCTAAGTGTTAGGTGTCAGCACCCCGGGGGCAACTGTATTTTTCACTGGTAATAATTTGATTGCCCACTGTGTGCCCCCTTCAATTTTTTTGCTCACCTGACTTGACTTTTTTACTGCAGTAGAGGGGGTGGGGTTCTCTCTCCTTTTTGGTTGACGGGGGAATGAGGTTATCAAAACCCAGGAAAAACTCTTAAGGGTTTTAAATTTTCATTGAGGCTAGCCTCTTTTCCCCCTTCTTTCCGGCACAGCTAACAGACACCCAAAAATAGGTTTTTGCCCTGCCTGATGGTTGGGGGAGCATTTAAGATATGGAACCACGTTTACTTTTTTTAGGGGGTCTGTAAGTTTTCCAGCTGCGGGGGACGGGCTGTTTGGGAATAGTGGGGGTCCCCGACC
>NC_091343.1:9949179-10026679 GCF_038502225.1 Cherax quadricarinatus | reverse complement strand
ACAGGAGATAGGTGGACATGATAACGACATACAAAATACTGAGAGGAATTGAAAAGGTGGACAAAGACAGGATGTTCCAGAGACGAATGGCAAGGATAAGGACCAGTTGGAAGCTGAGACTACAGACAATCACAGGATTAAAGATTGCTATAACACGAGTATCTCCAGAAAGTGGAATATTAGGAAGACTTGCAGTGAGGGCGCTCCAACCTACGATAGCGTTCAAGGATGATAAGATCGTTCAGGACGTGCCTACAGCATCAGTGAAGAGGCGTACAGGAGCTCGATCGACCGTAACCTCAACCTAGTGAGACAACTAGGAAAGTGCACAGACTTCACACAAGACACACACAACACACACGACAATGTCCATACAAACACTAGCAAACACACACACATGGAGCAGGAGGGATAGGGGGACATGATAACGACATACAAAATACTGAGAGGAATTGACAAGGTGGACAAAGACAGGATGTTCCAGAGATTGGACACAGTAACAAGGGGACACAGTTGGAAGCTGAAGACACAGATGAATCACAGGGATGTTAGGAAGTATTTCTTCAGCCACAGAGTAGTCAGTAAGTGGAATAGCTTGGGAAGCGATGTAGTGGAGGCAGGATCCATACATAGCTTTAAGCAGAGGTATGATAAAGCTCACGGCTCAGGGAGAGTGACCTAGTAGCGATCAGTGAAGAGGCGGGGCCAGGAGCTCGGACTCGACCCCCGCAACCTCAACTAGGTGAGTACACACACACACACACACACACACACACACACACACACACACACACACACACACACACACACACACACACACACAACAGGCCTAATGTCTAATCGACATGTGCCTAGGACAAAATGGTAACTCACGTACCCACTCACCTACCCACCTACCTTCCCACCTACCTAATTTATAAACTGCAATAACAGGTTGAAGTGACTGGTAGGGTACTCCAATGTACAAGAGTGAGGGAGGTAACAAGATGGAGAGAAGTAATAAGCAGAAACCTTCAAGGGTCAACTCTGGAGCTATTATGTTTGATGTTTATGAAGTATCTTCCTCGAGAAAAACTCGCACTTTCATGTCAATTTTTGTGGACGATGCAGAACTAATGAGAATATAGGTAGGAAAAAAAATCAGGATACTACAGGAATCCTTGAAGAGGCTACGAGAATGATACAATAAGCAGCTACTGGATAAGAATGTGGGCAGGAGGTAGAAGACCAGAGGATTAGTGCCTCCTGAAAATGAAGGAAGTCAAAGTTTCGGATGGAGACGTGGTCCTATGAGGCCTGGTCATGGACCTGGCCTTAGGGGCGTTGACCAACCGTAACGCCCTCCAGGTATAAAAGTGAACTTCACACCTAGCCTCTCAATAGACACTGTAGCAGGATAACATTGCCAACAGATACAGAGCTGACATATATTAGAAGGGCCTTCAAACATCTGAACAAGGAAGGATTGAGAATACTGTATACTGGATTAGATGCTGAACACCAGTAGCTTAAATGTCAAACCTTAACCAGGAAGAATAGTCTAGACCGGGACATAAGAGATAGGATCCCCAGAATTGTGTGTGAACCATACTGGATCTCGCAGTGCCAGACGGAACCCTCATCTCATCAAGCACACAACTGGATGAGAAAGCTTAGAGGTTTGTAACAAGCTTTGTCTCTGGACTACGAGGACTGGGGTGTGAAGACTGGTTACTCAGACGTACTCGAGGCAGCATTCTCTATTTTTGTGCAGTGGAATTTAACTTGTGACATAGTGTGGTTGATGAGTGAGTAAGTGGAAGGCCCAGCTGTGACCCCTTCCAGGGTGCCTTGATGCTGGTAAAAGCTCTTGGACCAAGAAACTGGAGCTATCCTGCTTTTCCATGTGATCGAACTTCATTAATTCCCATTTCCCTGGGCTCTGTTTTAGTGGCTCTCCAATAAAATAATTGCAATAATCTTGCTGTGAAAAATGACAGGGGGTTGCGAGTTGAGGTGATTTGATGATGGGGTTGTGGGGGCTACCTCTGCTAGCGATTGCTTTTACTATTTTGTTAATGTTATTAGAACACAGTCGGGCGAGTGAATGTTTTACAGATGAAGATGAAGAAATTAACCTGCAGAAAGGTAGGATGAAAAGAGGAGTTGGAAAGGGTTTGTTGGGTAGAAAACGTGAAGAAGGTGCAGATGGAAGAAATGAGAAAGTTGGTACGGGGCGGTAAACACGGAGAAACGTGTGAGGGAAAGCAATGGTTTGAGAAGAAATGGAGGGTGAGAGAGCAAGGGAATCTTTTGCTCTTGCGCCATTTTCTCACCCCATTCTCTCTCCCTCTTACACACACACACGGACGTGCGCATGTCTTGATCCGGACAAGGGCGAAGATGTCCGGAAAGAGTGTGCATGTTCGGGAGACAACGGTTGCACATCAGCTTTAGAATGTACAAAAGTCTTCAGTTCATATTTGTATCAGACGTTTGATATTTTTATTTTATAATAATTTTATTATTATTATTATTATTATTATTATTTAAAGACATTCAAATGTTATAATGTGAATGTATGACTGTTATTTAGATGATTTATTTCTTTCTTCCTCAGGTAAGTGTTGGAGTGACGCAGCTTGGTGGGGGATAGCAGGTTCCACATGTATAGGAAAGCAATACCTACTTTATCTTCTTGGCAGTAAGTAAATGCGTGACTCACTCTTCCATCATTTTACCCTACAGCTCATGAATAAACATTTGTTTACCCAGCATGACAAAAGATAACTAAGCAAATAAGTGACCTGTTCTCCCTCAAGGACAGGAAGATAACGTGCTACGAGGACAAGGACTAGATACTTAATTTAGTTTTCCATCACTTAGTAGATTTTGTTCTTAGCATCATGATACGCCCCGCTACTGTGGATACTTTTTACCCAGCACTTGAATGCATGAAACGTGACGTTTTGTCCAGGATATATTTTCCGATGGGATTGTAGTGTCTCATATATATATATATATATATATATATATATATATATATATATATATATATATATATATATATATATATTGCGCAAAACAACTGTGAAAGGATAGTGAAATTCCAAGAGCTTGGAATTTCACTATCCTTTCACAGTGGTTGTTTTGCATATTTTGATATCACCTGTTTACTGTAATCTTACTGCATATATGTATATGTATATATATATATATATATATATATATATATATATATATATATATATATATATATATATATATATATATATATATATATATATATATATAATGTTTGTTTGTTTGTTTTTCCTTTGGATGGAACCCACAACAGTCAGGTAAGACAGGTACTTATGTTTTCTGCTTGGTATGCAGGGTGTATGGACGCTATTTCATGTTTTACCAACCCGTCATTCAAGCCTGGGACCTTCTGGTTGTTTGCGAGCGGTTTCACCACTGTAAATACAGAAAACAGTCTGATGTGAAATAAGGCCAAATTTTATTTGCTCAGTTATGGAAAAAATGCGGAAATCAAAAGTGAAACATAGTATAAAACAAACTCAAAACACTTAATGCAACAGATAATTAATGCGAGGAGTGCAGTAGTGTTAATGTCAGAAGAAATCACGTTCAAGGATCAACAGTGTTATCACAACCGCAAGAAAAATAATAGGGTAGATAACTAGAGATATCCAGCCTGGCCTAAGGCACCAGACGAGCCTGGCCCTGGAGTAGAAAAACTCTTGGAACTCATCAACGGTACAAGTTATTAGTTTTTCCCGGCGAATGCGCAGAGAACTTTCATCGCCCATACAAATTCCAACACATATATTATTGGGAATGCTTGAAGCCCCTGGAACCGAATTCCTGGAACGTAGGCTATAAAAGTCAATCATAATTTACTCCTAAAAAAATTCTGGAGTAATTGATCTCAAATTTGCATACTGAATGAGTCCTTACGAAATTATTAGACTCGACAAACTATGCAGATATGCAGACACCGAAACTTTTCAACATCCTACTTTCATACTTAACGAAAATTACCAACAGATCACCTGTTGTCGTCAAGACGGAACTTGATAAGTTTCTTGAGTCCTTGATCAGCCAGGGTCTGTAGTACTTAGGTTGGACTGCGTGTTGTTAGCACCAGCAGATTGGTTGATCAGGTCATCAACCAGGTCTACTATGGGACAGGGCCTAGGGACGGTGGCTCTTATAATTGTCTTTAGGTAACTTTCAGGCAAGTGTCGAACCAGCTGGATTGTGATGTCATTGTAGGCCTGAGACCCGCTTGCACTAACAGCCTGGTTGACTAGATCATCATGGAAGCCTAGCCTCAGGATAGTGAGGAGTAGGACTCTGATATGGAAGATAGTTTTTTTTTTGTTGCAAAAAAAAATGAATATCAAATGAAGTAGAAATTTTAATTTTTAATGTGGAAAATAAGAATTTGGTAATTATCTTCGTATACTGTATAAACCACTGTCAGCAACGGTTGAGAAACTCGCAGATCAGATTATTAAATAGATATGTAGCTGTCTCGAAAGGCTGGAAAATCCCACACCAAATATCATCCTCTTGCATAAGGGAGGCAGTAGAGCGCAAGCCAACATTTACAGACCAGCAGCCCAAACATCACAAATAAGACATCGAAAGAGGGATAAGACACCAAATTACAAATTTTATGGAACAACAATCTGCATAACTCAAACCAGTATGGTGTTAGAGCCAAGAGATATTGCTTGTCACAGCTGCTAAACTACAATGACAATTACGAAGGCGTTGGAAGAAAACCAAAGCGAAGATGTAGTACACGCGGATTTTGCAAAGGCGTTTAACAAATGCTATCAGGGAGTGATTGTTTACAAAATGAGGGCTATAGGCATAACGGGGAAAGTAAACAAATGGATTTTGAACTTTGACAGATAGAAATAGTAGTAGTAAAAAAAGAGCAAAATTCAGCAGAGCGAGGTAAGAAGCTCAGTACCCCAGGGCACGGTCCTGGCGTCGCTACTGTTTCTTATCCTTATAGAAGACATAGATAAAAACAATCGCTACAATTTTGTATTATTATTTGCTGATGACACTAATATAACCACGAAAATCACCTTAGTAGAAGACACGGAAAAATTGTAAGACATAAATAGCTTTTTCCATTGGTGATAAGTTCCAACTGTTTGAATATAGAAATAATGGAAAACTCAAAAGGGACATTGTATACATAACCCAAGAGGATCATGAAACAGAATTAAGGAACACGTGAAAGACCTGGGAGTAATTATGTCAGCTGACATTTCTTTCAAAGAACACAGTAAGACTTGAAAAAGCCCACTGTGTGGGCGAAACGTAGTCAATAAAGGATCACATTATACTGCATTTGTGTTTATATTGCCAAGACGAATGTCAAAACAGCCAGGAAGATGACTGAGTAGATAATGATAACTTTCAAAATATAGCGAAATAGTGCCAATAGTGACACTGCTAACTTGTGCTATCTCGTTTAGAATATTGTTCATTGTTGAAGGCCCCGTTAAGGACGGGGGAGATATCAGAGCTGGATCAGATACAGAGATAATTTGGGGCCTGCATAGAGCCATTAAAGCAGCTTAATTAATAAATATACAATCAGTGAAGAGGAGGAGAGATACACGACAGTATTTAGGTGAAAAGCACTTAAAGGCCAAGTCTCAGCATACTGAAGCTAGAGATGCGAGGAAATGTAAAATGAACCTAGTAAAAAGCAGGAGTGTCGTGGGCCTAGACTATTCAACATCTTAGCAGAAGATATCAGAAACACTGCAGGGACAACTGTTGAAATCTTAGAGAAAACTGGACATTTATCTTCAAGTGCCCGATCAACCAGGCTGTGGTGGATATGTAGGCAAGGGCCCCGCCAGCAGCAACAGCCTGGTTGACCGGGCAAGCTTGGCCCAGGGTCGGTCTCGGGGAGTAGAACAACTCTCGAAATTCATCAAAGGTATAGGCACTGGCGGGGCTGCAGGGGTAGAAATACCTTCAAAACCAGTCACAGGTGCATCGCCTGTAGCACCAACCTCAGACAAACACGAGGCAGTAGAACACGTATGTGAATATTGATACCGATGGAAGCATATGCACAGTTCAAGACATTGAGGAAACGTTTCGCCAGCACTGATAAAGCCACTCGTGGTGAAACTTTTCCTAGATAAATGTACTGGACTATGCATATATCTCTATCTAGGACCTTTTCGGAAGTAAGTCGCTGATTTTTTTTCCTGTTGTCATCCTGTTATATTTTTAAGTTTAATATATAAGAAAGCTGTAATAATCCAAAAAATGCGTAACTGTACCTAAATAAACTTAATTAATCTACAGTGAAGAGGCAGTATGAGCACCCTGGTACCCCGGCTGGGCCCCCACCGGATACCTCGAGATTATTAGCTGTTGGTGAGAAATAAATGTTGTGGAATGGGGGAGGGGACACGTCTGCCGGCCCCACGATACTTAATCCTCCGTAGCTCCAAGTGTTTATTGTCCTGCCTCTCCGGTTACAAAGCATCCTCAATCCTAGATTATTCAGGATTTCGCTCGGTGGGGCGGCCCGAGAAGGAATGAGAGTTATATCGCTGAAGGATTGCATTTTTTATTCTTTTTTTTTTTGTACCTTTAGGGATTTATAGTGTCTCCGGCGCTGTCTCGGCCCTAAATTATCCCCCAACCTACAACATGAAGGGATAGGGTTACCCACTGTTGCAGCCTGCAATGTAGGGTAATATGTTGGTCACATAATTGGTTTTAAATGTAGCTTGGATTGCCTAGACGGATGTTAAACCAGCAATCATTTAGTTCTCTAGTTATTTTCTTTTCAAGTCTGAAGGTCTGACTGGTGATTTATTTGTAATGACGCAGGAAAGAGGCTAGTAAGAGGCCCTCTGTAGGAATTGCGTTATATTTAGCATATTTTCTTTCAGCTTTGGGCCCGTCAGATAACTAGTATGTGGACTGTAGGGTAAAAAAAAATATTTTGATGAAGTATAATTTGCTATTCCTGGGAGGAGGACCTACCTAACTCTCTCTCTTACTCCCTCCCTAATAAGTAAATGTTCTGAATATTCATCAAAGTTAATACTGCTTTATATGCCTAATAACTAAAAAAGTTACACCAGCAATGCGTTGTAAAAAAAAGTTGCCGAGGATTCCAGTGGTTACCTTTCATGTCCAGAGTATCAAACAACTTGCCCGTTTTTGGTGTCTCCTCGAGCAGTTGTTGCAAGGTGAGGTCTGTTACATGGTGAGGTCTGCTGCAGGGTAAGGTCTGCTGCAGAGTGCGGTCTGTGTTGAATGGCGAGGATTGTGTTGAATATATGCGAATTTCTGAGGAGGAGATGACTAACATTCTTATTTTGGTTATCTCAAAACTGTTGTGTATTTACTAACTTGCTGAATAAATTTTAGATATCTGATAGGACGTCTTCCAAGCTGAACCTCCTTGTGGTTTTTACCTGTAGCCGGTTTTGAAAGATTTTCTGCTGTTGCATCTCTTATTTCAGGCTTCCCTGCGGAGTGCCTGGTCAACCAGGCTGTTGCTGTATGTTTCACACATGTCTAAATGCCCAGTAGAAAGCACCGGATATTTCTTCGTAGAAGGTCAAGTCGTTGACCTCGGATGCTGACAGATTGATCTTCGTGTTTACGGCGCCTGTAGCTTTTGTTACATTCATTGCACTTTTATCATATCTCCCTTTCAAGTAAGTTACTGTAGGTCAGTAGTGACTGAGGCAACAAGACAACATGACGTGCATGTAGACAATGCAGAGCAAGACTTAAGAAATCGTAATGACACGATTGCAAATAAACCATACCCCCGGCCGGGATTGAACCCGCGACGGGCTGGAGTTTTGAGACTATGACCGCGGGTTCAATCCCGGCCGGGGGTATGGTTTTAATGCAGAGCAAGCTTGTTACTTTATACGATGAGTGACGTTCATAACATCTTCATCAAGTTCACTTCTGGGTGAAACGACGTCTAAAATATATCCTTGTTCGCCATTACGTGTGTTTATAACAACTTACCTTTAAGTGGCTGATCAGATCTTCAGCTATTTTTTTTTCGTGAGAGTAATATGCAATATTTCTCATTTCGATGGTTGAGTGTTCACTCATAGGTTTACGGCAGCCCAGGTAGTTCACATGTTTAATGATAGGATTTCGTGCAGCAAAAAATTGATATTTTGCTTTCATCTGTCAGGACAGGACATGCGAGCACCAAGCAGATCTAAATGCGAGTCCACAGCTAGTTTGAAGAGTATCATCAGTAGTGGGGAATGTCTTGTTATAAAAGCTGTCATAATCTACATTTATAATTTTATGTATTTTTTTAATGTGTTGCACTGTCTTGTGTTTTCGAAACGTCTGATATTGTTCTTTGATAGCTGTTATGTTCCTTTTTTGTGAAAATGTCATTTTATGTACCGTTAGCCCATTTTAACATGAGTGGTATATGATTGTAGTTGTTCACTGTCTTCCACGAGCTTGGTCCAAGGTCGGGCTCTGGGAGTAGAAAAACTCTCGGAGCTCATCAAAGATGAAAGGTACAGCCACTCAGACACTTGTGCTGGCTTTGCTACCGCACGCTGAGGATCACACTTTACTCATTGTATGTTGTGATTCTTTTTAACTGATAATGAGAAAGTACAGTGCCTAGTAGACTGAACTCTTGTGTATTCAGACACTGATTTGCTTCGATTTAGTAACACTGTGATCTGTTGGTCGAAGAAAATTAATATAAATGTTTCTCGAAACTCATCAAAGATATACATTTTTTGTTGCACCTTTAAACTTATGAGTAACATGTATCAAAGAACATTGCAACTCAGATTTTATCCTGATGCCATTATAATTATATCCTCTAATTTTTCCTGTTGTTAAACGATTTTTTCCTTGATTAGTCAAGCAGCTGCAAAAGTAAAATTGAGTTCAGTGCATATGCAATAAAAGTTATGACCTTCCTGTTCTAAGGTCATGTTACCATGCCTTCTGTAATTCAATTATAAGAGGTATTCTCTTAACGTCGTTAATTTCCTTAAATCACAAATGGTGACTTTATTTGGATGCACTTGGTAAGCTCGGGATTATACCGCATTGTTATTTTCTTCAAGCCGGGCTGTGAATTATACATTGCACTGCTTACGGCCAGCATTAACTGCCTGGTTGATCAGGCCTTGATCCACCAAGTGGCATGGTAGCAGACGCTTTGACTCTCTGAACACACTTCCGGTAGACTGCAGGTGAGTCCAGTAGGAGCAACAGAGGACGCAACAACATAGAGACGAGGAATGCAAGAAATAACACCACAGGGAGAGGACAACGGGAGAAGGAATGCAAGAAATGAAAACAGGAAGTGGAGAAATACAACAAGCAAACTAAGAATGCAGCAGAGAGGACAATAGGGAGAGAGGATTGCAGCAGCGGACAACAGGAAGAGGAGGAACACAACAGAGGAAAATAAGGAGAGGAAGTTTAGAACAGAGCGAGGACAGCGAGGACCACTGGGAGAGAGGGCAGAATGGCAGCAGGTATCAAGGACCCAGCAACATTCTGCTGTCACTTAGGAGTATGAAACACGGTGAGGGTGGTATAACGGGGGTACCTTTGTTTCTTATCCCCTCCTCCATTATCAGTATCCAAGAGTTCTCCCTCCCCCCACCCCTCTTTTTACTCAGTCTCCTATACATAATTTCCGTTGCCCTCGGTCTGTGATGGAGATATTGTCACGTAGTTTCATTTCTCCTGTATGGGATAGGTTATCCTGAGATAATTACCAAGTAATAATAGTAACTCTAGCTTTGCTGGAATCTTTGAAATTGCTGAAACTGAGAAACTGATGAACCTTTAATGGAATACCTGACGATATCCTTATTACCCTACTGAAGTCTCTCGGCTGATACTTGTATGTGAGCCATCCTGTGTGACGGAATGTGATAGGAAAACATAGCTAGCTTTTCTTCCAACTATGAAACTCGTATGGAATACGGTAGCAGTACACTGCTGATGTATCCAATTATGATAAAGTGCCCAGGAGTGTTGAACAAGGTGGCGGTGGCAGTAGCAGGGGGAGGGGGAGGGGGAACTCTCACTGCTCCTCCCTTTCCATCATCAGTACCCGGTACATAATGTTGTTTACAGAAGGCCAGCCTCGTCTTTTATACTGGGCTTCCCGTGTTTGCCCTCCGCTACAGCCCTCTCTTTGTAGACTCATGTCTTCGTCATTGGATTAGACCAGCCATACCGTCTTCCCCTCTAGACGCAGGCAGCCATTAAGACTTATCTGCTGTGTTAAGCCTTCATTCAGCCAGTGTAATCAAAGAGACTTCAGAGACCAAACACACACACACACACACACACACACACACACACACACACACACACTTTGGAGAAAGATCTTGGAGTGAGTATAACACCGAGCATGTCTCCGGAAGCACACATCAACCAGGTAACTGCTGCAGCATATGGGCGCCTGGCAAACCTGAGAACAGCGTTCCGATACCTTAATAAGGAATCGTTCAAGACACTGTACACCGTGTACGTCAGGCCCATACTGGAGTATGCAGCACCTGTTTGGAACCCGCACTTCATAAAGCACGTCAAGAAACTAGAGAAATTGCGAAGGTTTGCGACAAGGTTAGTTCCAGAGCTAAGGGGAATGTCCTATGAAGAAAGGTTAAGGGAAATCGGCCTGACGACACTAGAGGACAGGAGGGTCAGGGGAGACATGATAACGACATATAAAATACTGCGCGGAATAGACAAGGTGGACAAAGACAGGATGTTCCAGGGAGGGGACACAGAAACAAGAGGTCACAATTGGAAGTTGAAGACACAGATGAGTCAGAGAGATATTAGGAAGTATTTCTTCAGTCATAGAGTTGCCAGGCCTAGAAAGTGATGTAGTGGAGGCAGGAACCATACATAGTTTTAAGACGAGGTTTGATAAAGCTCATGGAGCGGGGAGAGAGAGGGCCCAGTAGCAACCGGTGAAGAGGCAGGGCCAGGAGCTAAGACTCGACCCCTGCAACCACAAATAGGTGAGTACACCACACACACACACACACACACACACACACACACACACACACACACACACACACACACGATCCTACCTACCTTAAAGGAACTAGTTCTAAATTTGCACACGGAAATCACTCCCTACGAAAGCAAAAGACTAGGCAGACAGTGCAACATTCCCCCAGTGAAAAGCAGGGGCGCCACTTACTGTGTTGTCTCAATTACACAATAAGTGTCAGGGGCCCAAGACTGTTGAACTGTTTACCAATCGCCCCCTGGCTGTCTTCAAGAGGCAGCTGGACAGATACCTAAAGTCAGTTTCCAATCAACCGGGCTGTGGTTCGTACGTCGGTATGCGTGCAACCAGCAGTAGCAGCCTGGTTGATCAGGTCCTGATCCTCCGCGAAGCCTGGTCATGGACCGGGTCGGGGGGGCGTTGACCCCCGGGACACACTCCAGATATACTTACCTGGTCCATGGCCGGGCTCCAGAAGTAGTAAGACTTTGGGAACTCATCAAAGGTATATGAAAGGTATAAGGCATATATCTTCCTTCTTCCAATTATGGAAATTGGTTCAGAAATAAGGTGTTTCTTGAGTCTTGTTCTTTTAACTACCACTGCAGGGATTTATCTTCACACCTGAGAGGCGTCAATGTTTATCATGCCTAACTCTGTTGACTTTGTCATTGAAATCTTATTTGGTCGGTGCTTTCGTCTCCAAGAGGTCGTTGTGTTTCCACTAGCTCGGACTCTCCCTGTAATTAATTATTTGTAATTACAGTGAAGTCGGTTGGTCGGTCTCCGTCTCTCCCTTCCTCTCACACAGTGATTTACGCTACTGGAGACGCACATTGTTAAAAGTGTTATTAGAAACTTGTTTTTCTATCTCGCTGTTATTTAATTATATTAAAGGGCTCTAGGTGTAACCTCTGGGGGTTACAGGTGACCTCTAAGTGAACGTTTAGAGTCACGGGTGGGGTCATGTTAAGATTCACCCCCTCCCCCATCTCCAACCCTGGGGGAAGCTAACGACTCGTCCTGTAATTACACCAGGTGTAAGCTCCAGGGGATGGAGGAGACACTGTAATATCTTTGTACAGATTTTTTTTCACAACCGTGTGTGATTTGTTTTTGGAATTTTTTCAGTTGATGCCGAGACGTGCGTTTATAATTCACGTGTTACCTGGAGGTTACCTGGAGGTTATTCCGGGGATCAACGCCCCCGCGGCCCGGTCCATGACCAGGCCTCCCGATGGATCAGGGCCTGATCAACTAGGCTGTTACTGCTGGCCGCACGCAGTCCAACGTACGAGCCACAGCCCGGCTGATCCGGCACTTGACTTTAGGTATCTGTCCAGCTCTCTTGAAGGCAGCCAGGGGCTTATTGGCAATTCCGCTAATGCTTGATGGGAGGCTGTTGAACAGTCTTGGGGCCCCGTACACTTATGGTGTTTCCCTTAATGTACCAATGGCGCCCCTACTTTTAATTGGGGGCATTTTGCATCGCCTGCCCAATCTTTTGCTTTCGTAGGGAGTGATTTGTATGTGCAGATTTGGGACCATTCCTTCCAGGATTTTCCAAGTGTAGATGATATCTCTCTCCCTCCTGCATTCCAACGAGTACAAGTCAAGTGCTTCCAAGCGTTCCCAGTAGTTAAGGTGCTTGACAGAACTTATACGTACAGTAAAGGATCTCTGTACACTCTCTAGATCTGCGATTTCACCTGCTTTGAATGGAGATGTTTTGTACAGCAGTATTCCAGCCTAGAGAGAACAAGTGATTTGAAAAGGATCGGTTGAAGGAATTCACATCACCTGTCTGCAGTCAAGTTTCATTTCATTATATGTATTGAAAGGCCCTAGATTTAAGCTCCAAGAATTGAAGGTGACTTCTGTGAAACTTTTGTCCACGTATAAGCTTCAGGAGTTGAAGGTGACCGCTGAGAAAACTTTGACTCGAGGTGTAAGAGTTAGAGGTGTTACCCAGTGTTGTGTTGCTTCATTCACATCACCTGTCTCAGCATATCATTGATTCCCGTGATGCATTCTTCTGTGGTTTTCCATTTTCTCTTTCCCTTCCATGTTTTCCCTTCCTTCCTCTTCTTCCTTTCCCTTCCCTATTGTCCATCCTTAGCTCTCTTCCCTTCTTAATTATCTACCTATCCCTTTCCTAGTTATCTTCCTTTCTCTCCCATAGGTATGTATTTCCCTTCCTTTTCTTCCCTTTAAGCAATATAGAATCACAGTACCATGGCTGGAACAAATGAAAAAAAAAACAGAGTAAACTTTAAGACGACGATTAGGTCCTTCCTGGATCAAGTTACAACTGAACGAGAAAATACACACAAGACCAGAAGAGGTCGGGAAGAGTGAGGGGTAAGAGGTTGGTGGTGATAGTAGTAGTACTAGTGTTAATAGTGCAATACTTTTGTAGTATATACATGTCCTAGGACGATTTATAAGCAGGGGGTCCCTTGCCAAGCCTTAGTCACGTGACACTACTAGTTAGTAATAGTAGTAGTTGACAATTATTCATAATAAGCGGTACAGTATAAACACCACGTAAAATAACACATACTGAGTAGCATTTCATCTGTTATACTATTTTATATATAATGTGAAGAGTGTTGATACCGTACCTCCTACATCACCCATAATCACAAAAGTCACAGTGACTATTCTTACCTGTGTAAACTATTCATTACTATTGTTGCTAGTTCATAAACTAGTTGAAAGTTGTTAATAGTTCCATAACACTGTAACTTGTTAACAATCAAAAATTTTGGGGGTCTAGTCCCAGGTATGAGGTGCATAATAATGGTATTAAACTCATTGTATAGTAAATCCTAGTTTTCTTTCCGTGATATAGTTGGAAGGAAATGGTTTGTTGTGACTGTTGACTAGGTTGTTTCTCGAGGTGGTGACGATGATACCGTACGTCATGATGGCCACGGGGGCAGGTGAGGGTTGATGACTCTTACTGTTACTGGGTGGTGCGCGTGTGTCAGCGTGAAGTTATTAACCCCAGGTTGGAGCTGGGCTTTCATAACGGGGCACGAGGCCCCGACGCTTGCTGTCTTGTGACTGTGTTAACTGTTAGGTGGTGTTGGTAGTAATAGTAGTAGTACTAGGTGGTGTTGGTAGTAATAGTAGTAGTACTAGTAGTTATTAGTTATCGAAGGCACTTTTCGATAGACACTTGGCCTGTTGTGTGGTGTCTGTGTGTCTGTCTTTGGGTGGGTGGAAGGAGTGCGGGGATTAAACTTGGCGACGTAGGCCACGAGTCTCGCCAACCAGGAGTTGCCATATTCACTGGATTTGTGAACGATACGGTTGTTCCCCCAAAACTATTTTGTACAGTAATTGTTTAATCAAATTAAACGATAATTTGTTTTCATAGCTCATTGTTGAATTACAATATTTAAAAAACTACTTCATCCCAACGTTTTCATGAGCCCACTGGTACACCAGTCTCTGATCAGCCAGATTGTGATTGCTGTGTAGACCAGTGGACCTCTAGCAGCAGTAGTTTGGTTGATCAAGCAGTCAGCAAGAAAGTCTGAACTCATGACTGACTGAATACTAAAGAATCTTAATACAGTGTGGGGGTTGACACAGTTGCTTTTTGCCGATGACACGGTGCTTCTAAGAGATTCTGAAGAGAAACTGCAAAGGTTGGTGAACGAATTTTTGAAGGTGTGTTAAAGAAGGAAATTGAAAGTGAACATAGGAAACAGCAAGGTGATGAGGGTAGGAAAAATTTAGGTCTTTGGAAGACGAGTTTTACCATAAAATTGACTAGGAAAAAAAAAGTAAGTTGTGCACTGAGGCATTATTGGAGACAAAGTTATCCATGGAAGGAAAAAGTGGAATGTATGAGAGCAATAGTGGCACTAACACTCATATGAGTGCGAGACATTTGTTGTGAATGTTGCAGCAAGGAAGCTTGAGGCAGTGGAGATGTGTGTGAGGGCAATGTGTGGTGTGATTATGCAGAGAATTCGTTGTTTGGAGATTAGGAGGAGGTGCGAGGTTACTAAAAGTATTATCCAGAGGGCTGAAGAGGGTTGAGGTGGTTCGGACATTAGAGAGGATGAAGGAAAATAGGATTACTTGGAGGGCGTATAAATCTGTAGTGAAGGGAAGGCGGGGTAGGGGTTTTCCTAGCAAAGGTTGTAGGGAGGGGGGTTAAGGAGGTTTTATATGCGAGGGGCTTAGACATCCAGTAAGCATGTATGAGCGTGTTAGCAGTGAATGGAGAAAGTGACTTTTATGACTTGACGTGATGTTGGAGTGTGAGCAAGGTAACATTTATGAAGGGATTCAGGGAAACCAGTTAGCCAGACTTGAGTCCTAAGGTGGGAAGTACCCGTGCCAGCACTCGGAAGGAGGGGTGGGGATATGTTGCAGTTTTGAACTGCAGTATCGACGCGCCTCTGGCAAGACAGGGATGGAATAATGGTGAAAGTGTTTCTTCTTTTTTTTTTGGGGGGGGTCACCCTACTTTGGTGAGTGTGTTACATATATATATATATATATATATATATATATATATATATATATATATATATATATATATATATATATATATATATATTGATTTAACAATGCACTAGCCAAGGAGTCGAAACCATGCTGTTTTGGCCGGCCTCATGGTGAGAGAAAACGCATGACTCTTTAGACCACTAGACCACACAATCCTTAATAATGGTGCATCCAGCCAAGCTAGATGTTGTACCCACCATCGAAGGACATACGGTGGTGTGGACGCCTCTGAGCTAATTTCATTCTACTCCCTGTTTGTGTACTAGCTCAACAAGCAGTATATCATTGTACTCACGGAACAAGTAGTATTGATCACTAACAACACTGCACTAGCCAAGGAGCCGAACCCATGCTGTTTTGGTCCGCCTCATGGTGAGAAAAAACGTATGACGCTTTAGACCACACAATCCTTAACAGTGGTGCATCCCGCCAAACTAGATGTTGTACCCACCATTGAAGGACAATATATATATATATATATATATATATATATATATATATATATATATATATATATATATATATATATATATATATATATATATATATATAATATATTATGTCATTCAAACTGAAATTTCAGGCAGTCATGAAGGAGAAAGGAATCATGCAGAATCGAACATCTTTGGCACAAGTCGTGACTCGTGCGCACTTGCTCCTTGGAAAACACACTGGTACCGACAACTCTCGTGCCATGATATGATAAGGAAGAACAGTCATAACTTTATTAAACACACTGTCAGTAGCCTTATGACATGAGAAACAGGTGTTTATTGAGCACCCAGCTATAGACAGTGTTCGTGGCGTGACAAGAGAGAAGTATAATCTTATTAAACATTTCACTGCCGAACGCCTCATGGCATGACAAGACAAGCGAGTGTTTCTTTATTAAACACTCGACTAGCTGGAGTGCTCGTGGCATGACTGGGAACAAGTGTTTTCCTGGTTAAACACTCGGTTAGAGTCGTGCTGTTATTCATACCCTATAATTTTCTGTGCTGAAACCCTTCAAGAGTGTCTGCGTTTGATTTCCACCAGAAAAAAATGGTGACAGAACTTAAAAGTCCGTGATGATAATTATTTAAACTAAATAAAACTGGAATTATTATTACATATGCAGGTATTGAGGTTGAGTTAATACCGGAGACAAAACCGGTTTATACCGTGGTGTGTTGACTTGCTCAGCTGGTGAGAAGCAGTAATTATGCCCGCAGGAGATGTCGTCTGGACATTGCCTGATGCAGCGGAGAGATTCCCAAAAGTTTATTCATGATTGGGTAACAGTTATGTTGTGCGCCATTAGAAACCACTAATTTACTCGCTGGCAGAAAACACAAGCACGAGATTAATGCACATTTGTGTCCACCTCGGCGAAACTTGCACGCCATCTTTTTTTTCTCAGTTTGCCTGGAGCAGTTGTTGTGGCTCGTTGCCTGCACTATGTTCTCTCCAACAATTTTCTTTTCTTTTGATGCAGGGTTATATTTTCCGCAAGTTTTCTCTTAGGCAGCTTTACTCAACTTGCTAACAATTTTCTACTTGCTCCAGCAACCTTTTCAAATTTCTTCACTATTTTTACCTCTAGTTTCCCCAAGGTCCACTTGTTCCCGCCACTTTACCTCTTTTCCCGCCACCTTTCATTCATTCCCGCCATTTCCCGGCTCCTCCGTTCCTTGTCACATATTAACAACTCCCAAACAAACGATAATGAAATTACAAACTTTCCGGATCAAACCTAATACCAGAGTTGCACAAGGGCGGCCAAGTACTGGTGTATACAAACATAAGCCTTTGATCAATTAAATCAATCCTCATAAAAGTTTGAGGCAGATTTTTACGTTTCAGCTTTGCCAGTAAAAGATGAGTTGTATTTAAAAACATAAATTCTGTACTTTTATCAATTTGATGTTAATGGAATGTGCACGAGTTGCAAAAGTTATTTAGGTGATTTTTCTGACGTTATAATGTGAAAGTGGCAAGAATTACGTGGCTGCTATAAGAAATTATCTACCCAGTGTCTGCTCCTGGGATCGCGTGATTCCCAGACACCTCACGGGTCTGGTCAATCGGATTGTTAGTGTTTGCAGGTCTTCGCCATACGCATTGTGACGTAGCCAGTGTTGTGCACGTTGCCTGTCCTGTGTATACGAGCATATGATTTTGAGGTTTCTTTTTATCCTCTCAGCCTGTCCTAGGGTCAAGCTTCCTTGTTGATTTCCTGTTCAGTCAAGCTGATACCATTGGGGCCTGCTGGTTAATGTAACACTGTATAATGTAAATGGTTTAGAAAACCGACAAGTTGAAGAATTAGACACTTTCTGCAATATTTTGGGAATCATTATTATGAAAACAATTCATCTCTGTACCAGACTGAAGAAACCACTTGGCGAAATGTTTCCTCGATAATGATTCTCCATATGTTAGAAAAGTGTCTATGTAACACTTGGCGGAGGTAGCCATCAATACCCCTCTTGAAGTCCTCTAGAACATTTATTCATTCAGTATTTCTGATATCTGCTGGTAACAGGTTGAATAGTGGACAACAATGTGGTTGTGCCCATGGCGTCTCTGCCTTTCACTGGGTGTGGTTTACACTTCCACCTGCAACTTTCCAGTAAATTATGAAAGATTTGGTATCTGGCCTTCAAGTATCTGCCTTGAATATAGTGTCAGATCTCTCTCCGCTAGTCAGGGATTGTTTGTAAGTAATTGTCATGTTCTTCTGGCCAGGCTTGATGAGTAGAGCTCTCGAAACTGGTCACAGGTAAGATAATCAGAAGAATTGTGCTTTTCGTATATATAGTTATTTCTTGCTTGTTGCACCAATAATGTTAGTTATTTTAAGCAGTCTTGGCTCCCGCTGTGAGCTTGCACGACCTCGCAAGAGTTCAGATGTTTGCTAGAGAGAGAGTGTTGAACGGTGAGTGCGTTGTCCGCGTCATTTGCCACCTAGTTTCACTAGTTGTCAATGCGGCTGTTATTTGCAAAATTGTTAAGTTTTCAAATATTTGTTCTTAAATATTTGCAGATTATTTATACAAGCTTACGCGCGCGTGCTTATTCTTTATTTATACCTACCTATTTGTGTTGACAGATACTAAGAGTCGACGTGACAGGTGTTGTAATAGAGCATGATAGTGTGTAAATACCAACAACCTTTAATTCTGATGAGTGTCCAGAGTTTTTCTACTACCAGAGCCCGGCCTTGAGCCTGGCTCGTTTGGTGCTTGGAGTGACACATGTAGTGGACACCACGCTACTGTTTCGCTCATGCAGTAGCTGCATCCACTCCTCTCAGCGTCATTTTCTCCATCTATGAGTAGTTCTAATCAATCTTCTTTGATTCTTTCTTAATTACTGAATAATTATGTATAGAGTTTTCCTGCAAGACAAGACCTAACTTTCTAATGTATTACACTTGTTCACTCTGCTCACGTTAAAGGAGTACTTTTGTGCATGCGTTCGCATATGCTTGCGCTATCATGTGCCTGCGTGCGTTCATACACGCGTGTGTACATGTCTGAGTGCATGACCTGAGGGCGACTTAGCAGCAACAGCCTGTTTAACTAGACAGCTAACAAGGAAGCCTGGCTTCAGGCTGAGCTGCGAGTTTAGAAGAGCCTTCAAAACTGGTTTCTAAAGGTTACCTGGAGGTGATTTCGGGGGTCACCTCCCCGCGGTTCCTTCCCAGACCAGGCCTCTTGGTTGATGGCCGGATAAACCAGGCTGTTGGTATTAGCCGTATGGAGTTCACAGTCAACACAGTCTGGCTGATCAGAAACTGTCTTTTCTACCACCAAAACACTAAAGAATTATTTTATAACATCCTTGTATCTCATCTTCGTGTTTGCCTCTCACTTCTTAATATTATGTACGCCGTAATTATATCTTGCCTAGTTTCTCTCTCTTCCAAGATCGTCAAATTTGGTTCTTTTAACCTTCTCTTGTAGTGCATTCTTCTCATCTCTTCCTTCAGGGTCGATCC
Source organism: Cherax quadricarinatus (assembly GCF_038502225.1). NCBI lineage: Eukaryota > Metazoa > Arthropoda > Malacostraca > Decapoda > Parastacidae > Cherax > Cherax quadricarinatus. The sequence goes on along the minus strand of NC_091343.1, from coordinate 10,007,123 downwards.
TTGATATCGGCGATGGGTTGCTCTCCCTTTCCTTGAAATTAACTTGATTACCTCCCATTTCTCAGACGTTGTGTAACCCTTATGGGTCTAACGTTTCCAAATAAATATAATGATCATAATCCTTCTGCCCTAGAACTAGTCTGGTCACAAACTTCGAGTATTTTAAATTTCTGCACATGCTTGATTTGGTGGTGATTCTACTGTGGGGCCATATATTGAAAACAGAGATGACAGAAGCAGGAAAAGGCTTCTGAAGTAGTTGTCTGGTGTATAGGGAGCTGGATATCACCTGGATTGTTGGTAGGAAGAGGTAGAATAGGCCGGCGGGAGGCTTTTATGACTTTAGGTCAGGAAGAAGAAAGGAGAGGGGGTTCTAGCTTTCTCATGTTCACCATCTTCTTCTCCTCACTGCTTCACCGACAACAAGAGGCAATACTTTGGGGAGAGTTCGATGGAGGGATTTGGGTACAGCGGGAGTGGAAGAAGGAAGGCCTGGAACTAGAGGAGAGAAGTTGTGGGGATGCTGAAGTAAATGCAACTTAAAATGGAAGTTGTGATATTCGTAGATTTCAAATGCTCTGAAAAAAAAAAAGAGGACCCGAACATGCAGCCTTGGCGCCTGTGATGTCCACCCGCGTGACTCGGACCAACCAGGGTTTTGATAGGGTCGACTAGTCTAACTCGGATTACCCACCTTATAAGTGGGAGCCTTTTGCAGACTCTGGAGGTGCGGCCCTGAGATATTCCTCACAGTGATGGGCCTAACATGTTGTGTGCAGCATACCGAATGATTCCTTGTTCCTGAATACCATTTTGAGGGTTTGATATTCTTGCACAATTAGTTTCTGTCTTCAGTGATGATGTTGGTATTAGCTAATCCCTACATCCATGTTTTTTATACTATTTACAAATTCTCACTTCTATATTGATGTTCATTTGTTAATAGCTGTAGTCTTTATAATTTCTCAGCATCATAGCAAACATAGATATAAACACTAGCCACAGCTTCACATCATTTGCGGACGATGCCAAAATGTACATGAAAGTTGTCATGGCACAAGACACTAAAAATCTGCAGATATCAACACAATCTTACACTTGATAAAAAAATAACATGATGTTCACTGGTGACAAATTTCAACTACTGAGATATGAAAAGAATGAAGAACATAGAAGGATCATTGGACATATGTCATAAGAGGATCATTTCATATTACTAAAATCACGTATAAGAAAACTTTCAATGATAATGTCAGATGACCCATTTAGAGAGCATCAAAAAGGCAAATGTCGCGAAAGTCAGCAGATGAGAAGGTGGATAATTATAACTTATAAAATAAGAGAAATGTCATTGGGATCGCTGTTAAATCACATTTGCTCTATAGTTTAGAATATTGTTCGGTGTTGATGGTTCCATTTAAGACAGATATCAGGGCTGGAAAAGGTAGAGATGGCTTATAGCCTACATGAAGTCGATAAAGCATCAGAATTACTTGAAACACCTCCAAGAGCTAAGAATGTACTCTCGGGAGCGATGAGAAGATACTGGAGGTCCTAATCACAAATATATAAACTATTGTAACAATGTACTGGAATGAGAGATATGAGAATAACTGTAAAATAGACCCAGTAAAAAGCAGGGGCGCCGTGGGCACAGTAACAACACTGTACTAACATCCGTGGTCCAAGGCTATTCAGTCTGCTGCCAGCAGATTTCAGAAATACTGCCGGAACAAATGTACAATTTTCAAGAGGAAACTGGCCGTCAACAGCAACAGACTAGTTGAAGAGGCAAAAAAATTTGGCCCCAGACCAGAGCAAGGAAAGAAAATATCTCGAAACCGGTCACAGGTATGTCATGGTAGGCCATGACAGTGACTGAGGCTGTCTGTGTGTGTTGTATGTTCTCTCCCTGTTGTGCGTCATTCTATGGTTATGCGATTGTAACGGATTTTGGCTGTCAGTTTGTCTGTTGCTGTGGCTTCAGTGTTGTACGCCGAGGCACGTCAGTTCCCCTGTTATCTGATATGTTATTTTTCCCCTATAATCTACCTTTTCCATAATTACTATCGCATTTGCTTTCTCTGCTTTCGTAAGGTGAAGTCTATTATCTTTTCTTAATTCATGGTATAATTTAACGAATCTTTGAGGACAATAGAGTTGTAGAGGTCTGAGCAAAGCTCATACTTATACAACTCTGTTGTTCTCAAAGATTTGTTAAGTTATACCATAAATAAGGAAAGATCCCGGACTTCACCTTATGAAAGCAGACAAAGCAAATGCGATAGTAATTATGGACAAGGTAGATTATAAGGGAAAAAATACTCATGATATTAGGAGACAGGGAAACTCACGCGTCTCTTAAACTGGCATCATAATTCATATGTAGTATTTACGTCAACAAAGTTTGGAGAGGAGCCTCGAGGTCAGATAAGTGTCACTTACCTTTGTTGGTGGTTCGCTATATGAAGCGTTGTACGTTATATTTTACGATGTATGTTGTATGCTTTGTTATATGATGCATGTTGTGTGATATTTGTTGTTCGATGCTGTATATTGTGTTTACACATGTTTGATATGTGTTGTATGTTGTGTTCGATGCTCTGTAACATGCTGTGTTTTGCGAGTTTCATTCAGTGTTGTATGATGCTGAATGATGTATGTTGTGTGCGCCTGTATGATGTATGTTATGTGATGCTGTATGTTGCGTGCTGTATAACGCGGAAAAGAAACAAACCGCTCAGTAGTTTCCCATTCTTCCCGAGAAAGGTTATGTATAAGTTTGAAACCTTTTTTATTGCTTTTAAAAATACTTCTTCGGATACACAGTTGTATTGAAAGTATATTAAACGTATGGTCCAGTGTTCACGTATTGTATGGTTCCTGGACTATATTTTAACATTAATGATTTTTTTTTGTACTTTTCTGGAAAGTTTTCATCCAAAAAACATTGTGTATAAAAGGATGGTTGAAACAGCGCTCTCTCTCTCTCCTCTCTCTCTCTCTCTCTCTCTCTCTCTCTCTCTCTCTCTCTCTCTCTCTCTCTCTCTCTCTCTCTCTCTCTCTCTCTCTCTCTCTCTCTCTCTCTCTCTCTCTCTCTCTCTCTCTCTCCCTAACCTCTCCCCCTTCCCCCTCTCTCGTTGCTTCACATCCTTCACATTGTGTTGCTCAAGGACTTGGGGGATTTACGACTGTATTAAATTACCTGGGTCATACCTGAAGAGGGTTTCGAGTGTTCTTCCTTGTGCCTTCATAAGGCATGTGTTCCAGCCTTGACTTATATGACTGTTGATCTACCAAGCTGTTGCATCTGCACTCTGCTCTTCTCCAGATACACCGAGGCCGAGGTCATAAATCTTTTCCTCTTGTTTTACAATTAATAATATAAACCTTTAAGAGAAATTTAATTAAATTTTGTAATTGTTTATTTAATAAAGTTTGAGTATTCCCTGAAGGTGTGGTTAGCTGTGATTAACTCTCTTATTTGTTCTGGTAACAATTTCACTTTATTTTTGTTTGATGTAATCACTTTCACCTCTTGCCGTTTTCTGGTAATATTCCCACCACCTTTCTGATTATTTCTTTAACGTTTCTCATACACAGCTTCATGTTGGGAAGTTAGATACGACGTAACCTTTTCTTAATGCTAAAGTTCACGTATATTCTTTTCGAGCTTTGGCAAGAAATGTAAAACAAATTTACTTGACATGGATAAACTTGAGAGCAAGACTTAAACAATACACAAGTACTCCTCGTTTTCTTTGTTGCGTTTTTATGTGCTTAGTAACTGTATCTAAATGAGTTATTGTCTGTACTCAAGAGGTTTATTGGGGAGACATCTGTAGGCATCGTTTAGTGCCGGGGTTTATGTTGGGTGTGGTACCGGTGTTAAGGCCTCCATTTGTTATACGCAGAAGACCTAAGATCTTGATGGCTTGCCAGTTGTACATCCGAGATGTTGAGGGCTAGCCGGTTGTACGTCTGAGATGTATTTGTACATCTGAGTGTGTTTTTCAATGTTTACAATGAAATAGGTTTCAAAGTTGTACTGATAAAGAACCAGTCATTGTACTATCTGTCCTACATTTTTTTTTTCTGTGCGTGCATATAATCACGATAAAAATTTCGATGTGCGCCCCCATCGCTGGCAAACGAAATCCACTCTTTTTTATTTGGTCTGGTAATTATACGGAAATACAAGTTATATACATGTATTATCCCAACTTAAACAAATCTGACATAAACATAAGGAACATAAGAAATTAGGAACACTGCAGAAGGCCTGTTGACCCATACTAGGCAGGTAAACGAGAATAATATTACGATTTCCTCGAAGGTTCAAGCATGCGGAAATGAACCGAGGGCATTTTGGCTGCACTGCCCAAAAGAATAAAAATGGCACAATACCGTGACTGGAACAATACATAAATAACCCGCACATGGGGGAATGAAACATCGTCGTAAGTTTCATTCTCTTATGTTCGGGTTATCTGTATAACGGTCGCCTTAATTTTAGAAGTTTTATTAAATATACTATAATAAATGTTCCTATATACATGTTTTGGATATCCATAAAGATCTCATCTTAGGACACTACTAGGTAGGTAGTGATCATCTGTTGTATAACAGTGTAAAATGTAGTTGGGGCAAACAGCGGATTCATTTTTCAGTTACGAGTTATTATTTGACAAAGATCCTCGTTAAGAAACACTTGTCCTGGTTCCTGATAAACAGAACACCAGCATTTCGACCATGGCCCATCCTATACCCAGTGTACAGAGAACCTTCACAGTTCGTATAAACTCAATCACTTAAAATACTGGGAGCGTTTGGAGTCCCTGGAACTATTCTCCTTAGACTGTAAGCGAGGAAATGCATCATAATCTACATCTGGAAGATTTTGGAAGGATTAGTCCCAAACCTTCTCCCCGAAATTGCTACTTATGAACACAAGAAGCTTGGCAGACGGTGCAGAATATCTCCAGCAACAAGCAGGGGAGCGACGAGTTTATAGAGAGAGCTCCATAAGTGACTCTTCAACATCCTTCATGTTAGGTAAAAGGATATAAGTGCAACTAATGTGACATTTTATTGTGGCAACGTTTCGCTCTCCAGGAGCTTTATCAAGCTTGATAAAGTTCCTGGAGAGCGAAACGCTGCCACTATAAATTGTCACATTAGTTGCACTTGTGCCCTTTTACCTAACATATTGTTGGTAATTCTACCAACATTATTACAACATCCTTCATGCATGAGGGGGATTAGCAACAAACTCCTAGCTGTAGTCGAGAGGGAACTCGACAGATTTCTAAAAACAGTTCTTGATCAACTGGGTTATGGTGTGTACAGTGGACTGCGTGCTGCGGACACTGATAGCTTCATCGATCAAACTAGCCACCACGAGTACTGGTCTGGGACTGGACCTCGGAAGCGGTGACCTCCGGTAGCCACTACAGGTAACTCCAGGTAACCATACCCCCCATCCTATATGGACACCGCCCACTGTGAAGTCAGGACCTAGTTAAGGGACAGGCAGTTGATCATTACAGACCTTAGTGCTCAGTTGGTAAGCCGGGTAATTAGCAGCTGTTGGTGATAGATCATGTTTCTCGTTGACGAGGGACAGGGAGATCTGACGACAGCACGGGATGATCAATGAGTTGCTCTGGCCCACACGGGCGTCACGTCTGAAGCTTGCTAACCACCTCCTGTGTCACAACCTTGCGTTGTTCTATAGAAGACGTTTTTTTAACATAACTAACCCAGGAGGGTTGTTAACTTCGTATAATCTAAGACGGTCAAGTGTCGGTTTATTTCAGTTGGGCCGACTGTTGTGAATGCGATCCACACCAGTCGACTAAGTCGAGGGTTACTTCTAGGTAAACAGGAGCAGCAGGTATAAGGAGTCTATAGATCAATGGTATACAGTATCGACAAGTTGAAAAATCAGACATGTGCAACACTTGGTTATCTTTACGGTGTAGAAGTTTCATCAACCAGTGACTTTATCAACACAATACAGAGACATATGCGGAAGACTATCGAAGATGGGGTAATCAGTCCCTCAACCTTGCAGAATTATGTAGAGAAGACAGTGAAAGATGAGGCAATCAGTCCCTCGGACTACTAGCACCATAGTCTTGAAGAATCTGAGGCACAGGCAGGATGATCGACGCTTATATACGTCTTCGCTCTCCTAGGATTCGAACTTTGGTTCTTATGGATGTGAGCCATTGTGCAACTGAACTTACTTCTCAAAATACCATATATATATTTTATGTTACCCAAATATAAATGATTGCAAACGAATTAAAAAATTGCGTCACGAATATCATGTTTTGAAAATGGACCAGAAAACTGGAAACTGAGGAAACCACACACACCACAGAGCCAGCGTTTTGCTGCCTCGTTAACATCGCTTTCCCACGGGAGTGAGTTTGACTAAACACTCAGTGTGGGCTTATGACAGGTTGAGCGTTGGATGGAATGAGGCCACGTTGACCTGTCACCTCCGTCTCCTCACAGAAAGTATTGTGTTTTCATGAATCATTTGTCTATTTCCGGTGTTCTTTTTTTTAAGTAAGTTTTTTGAGGCACGTAATTATTCACTTTTTTATTAACACCACTTAGCTAATGTTTATTGAAAAGAGAACGTGGGTGAAATGGTGCTTTATTAAGATGCTAGACTGCAGTAATCTTCCGGTAATCTGCTAGTATTGCCGTTGTTACTTTGTTGTTGATGTATGGACATGTACGTTAATTCATAGTCGCGAAAAAATATATAATTAGGTATCGTAGAGGTTTACCTACAGGAGGGGACAATCAGGGTCAGTTGCTGCCCACTTTCTTCATCAGGCATGTGCTAGGCCAATAATAAAAAAATGTGATGGCCTGCCTATACCCTTGCCTCGCCCTCCCTCCCTTTCAGCCCGACCTGAAAAAAGTTTCAGCTGACGTCCATGTTAGCTGCGCCCCTAGAGGAAATATCTGGTCTGGTGTCCTGACTTTCTTCCTTTCACTTTGGTATACGTGAGATAAAAACCCCATAACGGAGACTATGAAATGTTCACTGTACATGTGGCCACCACCGTCATGGTGGCAACATGTACACGTACAAAGGTTGGTGTAGGTTAGAGCGTTTGCCTTTCCTAGCTAACATTCTTTTTATTTTCCAATAAAGCGCTAAATCCGTGTGGGATCTTGCTGCGTAATAAGTGGTTTTCGGGCTTTATACTTCGTCTGTAACTAGCAAGTAACTCTTAACTCTCACAACTATTTTTTTCCCTCAAAATTAATAACTGTAATTTTATTTGCAGTAAAATACAGTGGACTACGAATAATTTTAGTATCATATTTTGAGTACAGCACTAGTACTAGTACTCTATAAATTGAGTACAGTATGCATAGCCTTTCCTAAGATGTACAGACGATACTGAGGTTGAGAAAAGTTAAAACGGTATATCGAAGATAAAGCTAATGCCCCTGTAATAAAGTCAACGCCTTGTAATAAAGCCGGTGCTCCTATAATATGAAACTAATCTTCATTGTAAGTAGTAATATTTTATCAAACTGCTGATGTGCTGCTCTGTTATGATAGTTACATAGTGGGGACAGTACTGTTTCTCTGTTACATTCCATCACGCACGATACGTTACCTTACCATTGACATATCTTCTGTGGGTGTCGAGAGTTTACCTACTCCGCTGCTTGGTCCTGGGCCAGGCTTGTCTGGTGTTTGCCTGATCAGCCAGACTGTCACTGCTGGCGGCCCGCTGGTCCACATATCCATCATAGTCTGGTGGCTCCGACACTAGGCGGAGGTACTTGTCGAGTTTCCTCTGGAACACCTCTACACTTGTTCCTGTAGTGTTTCTGATATCATCTAGTAAGATGTCACAAAGTGTTGAAATGTGTTAGTCTGAGCTGGGAGACTTCGGTAGGGCAGTGAGGACATCATCAGGTATTCCATTCAAGGTTGACCAGCTGCGCCAGCTGCAAAATTAAGGTTAAGTTTTTCTCTGAGGTTAAGATTCTAGTTTCTAGATTCTTTTTGGGTTTAGTTACACTAGATAAGGATTTCTGTGGCAGGTTCTCCAGGCTTTGTAACCGACCTTAGTGCCTCTGTTATTATTTTAAATTTAAGCGATAAACTCGTAAGGGTCATTAAGTGCCTTAGTACCTCTAGCCTTTAAGATGAAAATTTCTCTCATTCCAACAACAGGTTCTTCAGGCGTTAAAACCGACCTTAGTGTGTGTACTCTTTAGGGTCAAAAATCCCTAATTCCCCGAGGTTATTTAGGGAACTATAAGGTGAATGGTGTTGGGGAGGTGAGGGGGGGAGGGTGCCTTGGTGCTGGTGAAGGACTCATGATCCAATGTCTTGGAGCTACCTTTCTCTTCTTCGTATTAACACTAATTGCTTTTCATTCTCCAGGGCGCTGCATGACCCCTACGGGTTTAGTGCTGTCCCGTGAATATAATACATTTCACCGTGATCGCGTCTACATGCATAGTGTGCATCAGAGCCGTTCATTGTGCAGTGCTTACTAGACACCGTTCACTACACAGTGCACACCAGACACAATTCACTGCGCACCAGACAATTCACTGCGCAGTGTTCACTAGACACCGTTCACTACACAGTGCACACCAGACAGTTCACTACACAGTGCACACCAGACACAGTTCACTGCGCAGTTCTAATAATGAAGATTTTTTGTATTCCCTGGAGGTAGGTTGCGTGTTTACGATCAATAAAATCCGTGTTGAGGGTCTCTCGTGTAAATGTTCTCAGTAGCGGCGCTACTGCTCGCAAACGTCACCTCGGTCTGGGTAAATACCTTTATGGCCAACACATTTATCGTGTTAGTAAGAACATCACTAACACCAACAGCATCGCCGCCACCTGCACCATTACCACCACCAACACTACCAGCTGCACCACCACCAACACTACCAGCTGCACCACCACCAACACTACCAGCTGCACCACCACCAACACTACCAGCTGCACCACCACCAACACTACCAGCTGCACCACTACCATCACCGACAGCTGTACCACCAGTATCACCGCCAGCTGCACCAACATCAGTTGCGCCACCAGCATGATGACCACTAGATGCAGTATCCTCACCTCCAGTACTAACACCACCAATATCCTCACCAGTAGCGCCAACACCATCTTCGCCACTGGATGCAGCATCCTCACCACTAGATGCAGCATCCTCACCACCAGCAGAAGCTCATTTCCCGCACCGCCAGTCTCAGGACCCTCCCTGCCTATAACGGAGAAATTTATTGCCTCTAGACGTGATCTGTTAGAAATATTTCTTCAAATTCTAAATCATTTCGCCTATTGTGGATTAGAAGAAACACATTCCAAACCATACTCGTTCTGAGACCCTAAGTAAAAAAAAAAAAAAAAAAAAAAAGATGCGCTGAGAAAGACGCAAATCTTGGAAGGTGTGACTAGTTACGTCTTGATGCTTATCTGACGTTGTAAAGTGTCAGGCGTGTTATTGCTGGCACCTTCCCCCGGGTCGTCGTCTAGCTAGCGTTACTCTTGCTTGCTGCTCCTCTATATTTACCCAACAGCCGTATGATGTTCATCGCCTGATAAAAGTGAGGTGGGTATTTAGAAGTTCTGGTAGATGCGGATCTTGACGCGCCTGAATGCACTCTTCCTCCATCATTCATTCCTTTAACATCTCTTTCATCCTCTGCTCTTCTTCTTCACTCTTATGTCTTATCACCCATTTCCTCTTCCTTTCCAATTCTCATTTTTTCCTCTTATGTTCTTACTTCTTTCTTTGTACCCCATCCTTATTCCCTTCTCTTCTTCTTATCCCCTAATCGGCTGCCTCGCTTTCTCTTTCCTCTGCCCCTTTCCCCTTTAATCTGCCCCACTAATTCCTCTATGCCCGTTTCTCTACTGCCCCGCTTCCTCTTCTATTTGTTCTTAATGCTTGTCCTTTGCTGCTTCCTCTAGACTCTTCGTCACAACCTTATCCATGAATTTTCTATCCATCCCTCTTATCTCAACTCCTTTTCCTCTTCCATCTTTGTCTTTCTCCTTCTCTTCTCTCCTCCTTTGCCCTTCTTTTCTTTGATTGCATCTCTTTTTTGACCCGCCTCTCCTCTTGTTGCGCCTCTCCTATTCCCCCTCCCCTCTTCTTTTCCCCCTCTTATTCTTTTGCCTCTGTACTCATTTTTGCCCCTTTTCTCCCCTGCCTTTTTTTCCTTCCTTTGCCTTTTCCCTTCTCCCCTCTTTTGCCTTTCCTATCCTCCCATCTTGCTCTTTTCTTCTCCTCTGCTCCCTTGTCCACCCTCGTCGCAATACAGTTTGTGCTTGCATGGGTTGAGGCCTGGCTCCTGGCCCTGCCTCTTAAGCTTCGTTGGCAGGTATTATTGGTTTCAGGCTTTCTGAAATCTTTTGTATTTATCCCGAAGATTGTGTATAGAGGCTAACCACCTGTACTTCCACCTCCGGTGAAAAGGCACCTCTCGTTATCTTTGTTTCTTGTGTATTTTTAGTTTCTACTTGTATTTCCCTGCTCGTGGTTCACGCATTTCAAAAACACTGTCCCTATCTGCAATGTTATTATTTCTTAGCATCTTGTTTGTCTTAACCATTTCGTCACTAGTCCTCTTACAGAGTCTTCTGGTTCATTGTCTCTAGTCCGGCTCACTCTTCTTATAACAAATCTTAGGGTACATAGGAGAAATAGGGATTATTTTCCAGTAAAAGTAAGAATGTGTGATGTCACCACGGTTGTTTTACATTTTTATAAATGGGGTTGTAAAAGGAGTAAATGCTAAAGCGTTGACATCCTTTAGTTCTGTTATCAGTTTGATTACGAAGCTTCAAACCATTTTTCACCTGAATTTGCTTGATGGTGCTGACATATTGTGTGTAGAAATCCTTTAGAAATCTTTAGTAAGGGTACTAAAGAGTTTGATATTCGATAGCCTCGTACAGGCTGCCGAAATTATGTGGCTGATGTACTCCTGTGATATATTCAGTGCCACGTTCACTGCCAGATATATTTCTTTTATTATATGCTATGTTGTGTATGCTGTGCCGTGATAGTCGTAAGGTCTACCCTCTCGGCTGCTAACTCGCAACTCTCCCTCAACACTCTCCGAAAAATAACCAAATGGGGCTAGTTCCGGAACTGCAAGCTGGAATTACTCCTTACGAGAGAAACAGGCGGCTCGCCAGACAGTGCGTGAAATGCAGAGAGGCATTGAGAACAACAAAAGATAACTCGATAAGTTTAATGTCCAAGACTTTTAACACCCTCCCTTCACACGTAGTGTATATTATCAGCAAGTTATTAATTGTCATCAAGAGAGAGATAGATAAATTTTCAGAGTTAGTCTCTGATCAGCCGGGCTGTTGTATCTACCTTGGACTGCTTGAGTGTCAGTCTGATTCATTAGACCTTCATCCAGGAGGCCTGGACTGGGGTCGGGCCTCGGGGGCGATGACACCTGGAATCAGTAACTGGTAGGTAGATTAGAAGGGAGAGAGAATGAGGGAAGAGAGAGAGCACAAGAGTGTGAGGAAGCGGGAGGTGGGGGGTGAGGGAAGAGCTGATGGATAATGGATAGAAGTGACTGTACTTGCGAAAGAAAAAAAAAAGGTTAATAAGGAAATAGAACAGAAAGAGATTGCATTAAGTGATAAGAGTCAGTCACGTAGAGGTCATGACTTGTTGATCAATTATTATGATAAATGGAATGGTGGTGTTGAAGGGGATATTAGTAGAGGTTGAGAGGAGGTGGAAGGTCGTCATACACAGTGGGACCAGGAACATTGGAGAGACAGCTCAAATCCTAATCGCTTGTATCATTTTTATGAGTTAGAAAAATTAACGTACTGTCTAGTTACCCTTCTTTAGTTTGGACAGTTAAGCTCATGATAATAAAGCATATTTGCAAATATTGTACTTTCCACAAACACCAAAACTATTATTATTAAAATGTTTAATAAAAATTAGCTTATATTATGAACTAGTGTGTGGCTCTAATTCAACTCATCTTACTGAGCAACAGTCGTAACTCCGATTGTTTATAAACAGTCAGTTTTCTCAAAACAATTTTTGAGCCATTTCTTATCACCAAAATTCATATCTAACCTTGGTAATGTTAGGTGTAATTAGGTTAAGAGCGTTGTCTAGAAGTCTTAATAAACCAATTATAACATATCTGAAAGTCAATAAATGAAAATTTAATGCTGGTGAGAGAGACGAGACGGGGCCGACTGAGGGTCCGCCGTCTTTATTAATTTTCGCCTATACTACCATTACATTTATGGTTATGTAGCACAGATTCTTGTATTTGCAAGTTAAAATATATATTTTGCAAATGTTTCTGCAACGGACTTGTGCTGAGCCGTTGGATGTACACTTAAAAAGTTTAGATTTTACGTTTATCAAAATCAGCACTACAAAGCATTAATGTATTCTTGTGTTCTCTGGCTGTAAGCCAAGAAACTTTTCACCACGTTTGTATTCCATCTCCCTCCCCGGAGTTTATAGGGTTATTTCGTGTTGCCGAGAGGGAGGGTGTGAGAGAGAGAGACGGGGAAAAGAGGTTTACGGGGAGAGAGATACGGTAAAGACAGAGATGGGGGGAAAAGAGCGAAGGTGAAAGAGACATATAGAAGGGGTAGGGAGGAGATAGACAGCCGTTTACCTAGTATAGATTCCGGGGAGATCATCGCCCCTGCAACCAGGTCTCGGACCAGGTTTCCTGGTTGATTACCTGTCAGTCAGGCTTTTATTTCTAGTGGCAAGGCACCACTGCTCGGCTGATCAAGAATCGATTCCGGGAACTTATTATTAAATTTCCTGTTGAAGAGAGTCAGGGGTCTGGTGGTAATTCCCCTTTCAGGTGAAGGGAGAGTGTTGAAAAATCTTATGCCCTTCACACTTATTGAGTTATCTGTGTCTTTATTACACACCTGTTTTACAAGGGAGCGCAATGATGAACATCTGCCGAGCCTCTTGCTCTCGTAGGGAGTAATGTTTGTTTTGAACCAAGTGCTCCAGTATTTTCCAGGAATTTATCACGATGTACCTTTCTGTCTTGTGTTCCATGGAATTAATTCTAAGGAACTTCAGGCGCTAAAAATAATCTTGGTGTTTGAAATGATATGGGCAGCTGGAGCTCTGTACATTCTCCAGGTTTGTAATTTCAGTGTCGAGAGTACAAGTGCAGTGAAGCATCATCATTGGCTTGGCATCTCTCGTTTTTGATGGTGTTTATCCAGCCTATCATTTTCCATGCAATTGCGATAGTAAAACTGTTGTGGCCTTGGACTAGTAGCACTGTTGTGGCCTTGGACTAGTAGCACTGTTGTGACCTTGGACTAGTAGCACTGTTGTGACCTTGGACTAGTAGCACTGTTGTGACCTTGGACTAGTAGCACTGTTGTGACCTTGGACTAGTAGCACTGTTGTGGCCTTGGACTAGTAGCACTGTTGTGGCCTTGGACTAGTAGCACTGTTGTGACCTTGGACTAGTAGCACTGTTGTGACCTTGGACTAGTAGCACTGTTGTGGCCTTGGACTAGTAGCACTGTTGTGGCCTTGGACTAGTAGCACTGTTGTGACCTTGGACTAGTAGCACTGTTGTGACCTTGGACTAGTAGCACTGTTGTGACCTTGGACTAGTAGCACTGTTGTGGCCTTGGACTAGTAGCACTGTTGTGGCCTTGGACTAGTAGCACTGTTGTGACCTTGGACTAGTAGCACTGTTGTGACCTTGGACTAGTAGCACTGTTGTGGCCTTGGACTAGTAGCACTGTTGTGGCCTTGGACTAGTAGCACTGTTGTGGCCTTGGACTAGTAGCACTGTTGTGGCCTTGGACTAGTAGCACTGTTGTGGCCTTGGACTAGTAGCACTGTTGTGGCCTTGGACTAGTAGCACTGTTGTGGCCTTGGACTAGTAGCACTGTTGTGACCTTGGACTAGTAGCACTGTTGTGACCTTGGACTAGTAGCACTGTTGTGACCTTGGATTAGTAGCACTGTTGTGACCTTGGACTAGTAGCACTGTTGTGACCCTGGACTAGTAGCACTGTTGTGACCTTGGACTAGTAGCACTGTTGTGACCCTGGACTAGTAGCACTGTTGTGACCCTGGACTAGTAGCACTGTTGTGACCTTGGACTAGTAGCACTGTTGTGACCCTGGACTAGTAGCACTGTTGTGACCCTGGACTAGTAGCACTGTTGTGACCTTGGACTAGTAGCACTGTTGTGACCTTGGACTAGTAGCACTGTTGTGACCTTGGACTAGTAGCACTGTTGTGACCTTGGACTAGTAGCACTGTTGTGACCTTGGACTAGTAGCACTGTTGTGACCTTGGACTAGTAGCACTGTTGTGACCTTGGACTAGTAACACTTGTGACCTTTAGTAACACTGTTGTGACCTTTGAATGTAGGATCTTCCATCATTACTCTCAAGTCTCCTAGGTTTCTTTTCTACTCTCATGAGTATTTAAATGTATTAATATATTTTATATCCGATTTCACTTTTTAATTCTTCCATTTTCCATAGCTGAGTAAATAAAATTTGTTCTCGTTGAACTTCGTACTGTTTTCCGTAGCCAACTGGAAGACTTGCTTTACATCGACTTAGATATGTTATTCTCATAATAATTCTAGTATTGTCGACAAAGTATGATCCAGTGCTATCATTCGAATGTGTGTCAGATATAAGAATTTTTAAAAGATAATTTGGGCAATCACTGTTCTGGTGGAAGATAATTTTTAACTAGGGAAGCCTCTGTTCTTACATTGTTTACAGTTATTTTTTCGGTCCGGTTTTTAAAGTTAAAAATTTATCTACCTATTTTGCGATATATATTTACCCTTGATATACCTTCAGTGAGTTTCCGGAGTCTTACTACTCTCGGAGCCCGGCCATGGGTCAGGCTCGTCTGGTGCTTGCCGGGTCAACCAGGCTCTTGCCTGTGGAAGCCCGCTGCCCCACATATCAATCACAACCTGGTTAATCTGGCACCTGAAGCTAAATATTCTCTTTCTTGGGGAGCAGTTTTTCTTTTTACGCCATATTCATTTTTGTCAAAACTTTTGCAGTCTTTAAAACGAAGATAAGTAGATAGTCGAAAGGTATTAAATCAAAGATACGTTTCATTTACTTAAAACTTATCAAGTTACTTGATAAAGTTCTCACTGAGGGAAACGACAATTTTAATAAAGGTTTGCTGTGTGTACGGCCAGTTCTAGCTGTGTTTATATCCTGGATTTTGCAAAAAAGATGATGTATTTTGGACCACATTCAGTTTTCTGGTTCATTTTTGCTCTCTCCTGAATTCCGTATGAAGAAGCATTCAGTTTAAGCTCCATATTTTCCACTTCTTTAACTAAAATTTCTAGTCGTTCTTCAGAAAGTTTCAGATTCTTCATTTTTGGCTGCAGTGGAGAAAGGTTTCTCTTTCTGACTTCTCTCGTTTCTTAGTGAAATAAGTCTGACTTCATCTTCTCCAGACACTTGTTTAAACTTTTCTTACTCGTACCCTCTTCCCAACATATATCAGTAACATTACGATTTATTTAATCCCAGTTAAATGTGTTTATTATTGAAGTTGAGTTTGTCGCGTACACTCTCATGATTGTTTTTTCTGGGCTGCTCAAGTCCAGCGTGTAAGGCTTGAATGTCAGTGTGATTGTGGCTCAGGTTTACTCTATTCAAAACTGCTATTTTCCGTAGAAGATCCTTGTTATTTGTGAATATAAGGTGGGGTATTTTCTAGTGTGGTCTGCTGCAATATTTATTGGCTTAAAGCGAATTTATCAGTCTTGATAGTTCTTTTGTACTATCAGCAGGAATAGCCTGGGTGACCAGGCAAAGATTCATCCGATAGGAAGGAGAGAGAGAGAGAGAGAGAGAGAGAGAAGTAAACCAGTGTCAATTCTGTCAATCATTGGTAAGATTCTTGAAATAATTTCACTGCACATGACAGCGTTTTTCGACTACCACTCGATTGCTTGTGGCCGTTAATATGGCTTAAGAAAAGGTCACCCTGCTGCTGATCTGCTGTTGAACTTCTGCACAGTGTAGCACTAGCCACTGGATGAATCCAAGGTCAGCTGTGGAGCCGCACTGGACATTGCTGGTGCTTTCGACCTAGTATGGCATCAGTCTCTCTTGGCAAAACTGCAAGGAGTCGCCAACTCTAGCAGTCGCCAGCTCTGCACTATGTCTCCTCAGTGATTACCTTCAAGGAACAGAGCCAGTAAGACACTACTGGTGCAAGTGTTCCACAGGGAAGTGTGCTTGGGCCATTGTTACGGAATATTTTCAGTGACCTTGAACTCTTCCCAGAATCTCATGCATATGCAGACGATTGTACTCTGACATATACTTATCCAAGAGAGGAAATGCCAATTGGTCAAAGCTACATAAGTTACCAACTGACAGCTATATCAGCCTGGGGAAAACGATGGAAGTTCACATTTGCTCCTGAGAAAACACTGATGATGGTCTCTAGGCACCATAATGGTAATGCTGGAGCCTCGGTAAGAATAAATGGGAATGTGTGGGTACCTGAGAATGAAGAAAAATATCCTTGGGGTGAAACTTGACACTCTAAACTGACTATGAAGCGCCACGTTGTAAATCTTGCAACATCTAAGTGCCTACAGCACTTAGATGTACGAGGCACAAGTACGCTCACGCCTTGAGTATTCTTCACTTAATTGGATTGCCTGCTCCCCCCCCATCTCATCTGCGACTTCTTGACAGAATAGAGAAAAGAGCATGACGAGTCATCTCTTGCCTGGACAGATCTGTCATTTCAGCAGAGCCTTCAATGCCGGAGAGATGTTGGTGGCTTTACTGTTATATACAAGGCCAATATTATCAAAGTACTACATTTGGCCCCACTTCGAGGACAGCGAAAAGTCAGTTGTAAACAACAAGATTACACTCTGGGTGTGGCCTTCTCCAGAACATCGCTTCACCTGAGATCATTTCTTCCTAGGATGAATCGAGTCTGGAACATGTTTGTACAGCATAAGGACATCAATAAAATATAGACAATTGACCAAATGAAATCGTTGTCCCACACATGGCTCCAGCTTCATCCTGTTCCCTATTTATGTATATTTTAATAAAAAGGCTTTTAAATGAGCTGATGTATGTGGTAACTCTTAGCTTGTAAATAAAGTTAGGAACCCTAACCTTGTAAAACCCTTTGTAAAAAAAGAGAGGGGAGAGAGAGGGAGGGAGGGAGAAGGAGAGAGGGAGAGAGAAAGAGATAAATGAATGCGAAGGGAGTGTTGGTACGAAGTTCAGGGTCAATAAAGTGAGCCATTTTGTTATGTAGATAGGAAGGGGAGGAGGTGAAGTGTGTAGTTAGCTAGAGAGAATAAATGGATGGTGTGAGGGAGGCTAGAGAGGAGTGCCGGAAGGGTGTGGAAGCTGGTAGAGGCAGAGATGCAGTGAAGAGGGAAGACAGGAATGGGAGAGAGATAAAGGAAAGGGAAGGAGATGCCAAAGGAAAAAAGGAAAGACAGAGTAAGAGCTGGATCTTTAGCACATCCATCAATACCGGAGAGATGTGAAGAGATGTTCCAAGGGGTCTCCCACCTGACCCAGTTTCATGAACATCCAGCTATTATACCTCAAGACGGAAAGCCATCAGCTTCACTCGGTACCCGTCTCAAGAACATCACTCCGACAGCGATCATTCGTTCCTCAACTAAATTACCTGCAACAGGTTCTCACAAGATATGGACTTCAATCACAAGAGACTAAATGAAATCTCTATCTCACAGCTGGCTCCAACTCAGCCAGGTTTCCTGTATGTTTATTGTTTAATTCTAAATAAGTTTCCTTTAAATTAACCCAAATAAAAACATCGTTAGGAAAAGTTTGTATTTAAACTGTAAAATAAAGTGAGGAACTATAATCGAATCCTTACGTGGAAGGAAGGAAGGAAGAAGAGGAGGAAAAGAGGAAGTTATGGAAGAGTACGGTTAGGAGGGAGTAGAAGAGCACTGGGCGAGGGAGAGAAGGGATAGTAAACTATGACTGAACGGTAAAGAGTTGTAATCGCGTATTTTGAAGGGATTATATGGCAGTCATTTGAATCTGGTAATAGTGGCTATGGTAAGTGCTATTATATATATATATATATATATATATATATATATATATATATATATATATATATATATATATATATATATATATATATATATATAATGTGTGTGTGTGTGTGTACTCATCTAGTTGTGGTTGCAGGGGTTGAGTCACAGCTCCTGGCCCCGCCTCTTCACTGGCCGCTACTAGAAAGGCATTCCCGTGCCGGGAATCGAACCGGGATCTCGTGGGTGAAGGCCATGTACCTAGCCACTAGACCACACGGGTGTGTGTGTGTGTGTGCGTGTGTGTGTGTGCGTGTGTGTGCGTGTGTGTGTGCGTGTGAGAGAGACAGACAGACAGACAGACAGTCATACTCTGAGTCTGAGACTCAGTAATAAATACAGGAACTCTGAGCGTAGCCCACAAAGAGCAGTTAATTTTATAAAGTCTGATGCTTTCAGAGTTAACTTTCCAGGAGTGACACTTGTATTAAGCATCCAAGAGTGACATTTGCTTTGTTAACTTTTAAAGAGTGACACTTGTGCTGACCATTCCAGTGTGTCTGATCTGTTTTGAGTTAACTTTTAAAGACGCACAAAGGTACCTGGCGAACACCCAGACATGTTCAGGAAATAAAACTTTCGGTAAGAATGATTTTGGATATTGTCAGAGGAGCATATTGGATGCCATGTGTGGTGCAGGAAGGTGGAGGCCTGTGGATGTGCAGTGCAGGAAGGTGGAGGCTTGTGGATGTGTGGTGCAGGAAGGTGGAGGCTTGTGGATGTGTAGTGCAGGAAGGTGCAGGCTTGTGGATGTGTGGTGCAGGAAGGTGGAGGCTTGTGGATGTGTGGTGCAGGAAGGTGGAGGCTTGTGGATGTGTGGTGCAGGAAGGTGGAGGCTTGTGGATGTGTGGTGCAGGAAGGTGGATGCTTGTGGATGTGCAGTGGAGGCTTGTGGATGTGTAGTGCAGGAAGGTGGAGGCTTGTGGATGTGTGGTGCAGGAAGGTGGAGGCTTGTGGATATGTAGTGCAGGAAGGTGGAGGCTTGTGGATGTGTGGTGCAGGAAGGTGGAGGCTTGTGGATGTGTGGTGCAGGAAGGTCGAGGCTTGTGGATGTGTAGTGCAGGAAGGTCGAGGCTTGTGGATGTGTGGTGAAGGAAGGTGGAGGTTTGTGCTGTCCATGGTTGAAGAAAAGTGGATACTAGTACGATGTGGTGGAATTATATAATAGAGGTGTCGAACACACTGGATGAAAGGATAGGAGGGAGTGGTAAAGACGGAAGATGAGGAGAGGGGTGGAGGAATTTTGGAAGGAGGAGGAGGAGTAGGAGGACAAGGGCCGCTCAAATGTCTAGCTGACTTGCGGAATTCTTTCAATACGTAGTTCAGAGTCATTGTTGATATTTTTGTTTCCCGTATTGAGAGCGTTTATCTGCTGGAGCCCCACACCTCCCCTGGTCACTCGCACACCTTCCCTGGACACCCATCACACACCTGCCCTGGACACCCCTCACACACCTGTTCTGGTCAGTCCTCACACATCTTCCATGGATCATTAGAAACTGCACCAAGAGCTACCAGGAAGCTTGCCTTAAGAAGCTTCGCAGTCTCTCAAGCTTCACAGAGGATTCTCAGGTCATGCTTCGCAGAAAAACCTCGACTCAGAGACATTCTTTAGGTACCGTGTAGACACGAAGCCTTGTAAACAAGTAAAATAAATAAAGAAACCATTTCGCTGTCCGTAAGGTCACCGTCTCCATATTCGTGTAATCACCGTTTTAATATTCGTGCGATCGCCATCTTGTTCGTGAAGTTACCATCTCGTTCACTGTAGGTTGAGAACATAGCAACAAGCCAAGGCTTCATGAATCTTCCTACGGGTGTTCTATTGCGAATGCACAGGATATTTGTTCAGCCACTGAGTGTGAACATGAAAACAACACAAAGGTGTTGGAAAATGTCTGAAGCTTATAGTCTGGTCACTTTACTGGAAGATGGGAAACTGTGATAAGTTCACTGTTCTGAAGCCCACAGTGTTGTTAGTTCACAGTGAACGTTGCTCTCTTGTGCTGTAAAACTACAATGAACGTTGTTCTTTTGTGTTGTAAGTTCAGTCAACGTTGTTTTGTAAGCCAGGTGAACGAATGTTGCTTTGTGGTGCTGTAAGCCCACAGTCGACGCTGCTTTGTCTAGTACCTCAGACTATTGGGTGGTGAAAAGCAGTCCTGCTTCTCCACCCACCCATCACCCACTTCTAGTGAACAAGTTTTTTCTTATATTAATCAGAAAGGGTTATCTTCAAGGTAAACGTAAATTACGACGAAGACGAAGAAAAGAAGAGGAAGACGAGAAAATAAGACGAAATTGAGGACATCCCATTGTTGCTGAGAATAATGCTCCTGCAACATCCTCCGCTATTCGTCGTCCATATGTCTCGAGCGCATCTCTCGAGGCAGTTGTTCAAGAAAACATTTGGCTTTCATTATAACGTTACGACTTTCGCTTACATTGTATCCCCACAGCGAGTAAAGATCTTAATGTAGTGATAAAAAGCTACCATAAACCTTAACGCAGCGCCACACTTAGCATGCGACCTCCCACGCCGTATCTAAAGTCTTCCAACGTAACAAGCTAAAAAAAATTTTTTATCCATAACTTAATGATCACGTAACAAGTTGATCTGAGGAAAATCATCATCTTCCTCAAGCTCAAGTTAGTTAACCTCAAGGACCTGTAGCTCAGCGACAGACTACTTGACTCAAAAATACTTGGGTATGACAGGCTAAGATGTATGGAAATATGTCCTTGCACCAGCTGCCCAATTGCACGTACCAGTAAATATACCACACAGCTGTGTGTTATCGCTAGGCAGATTTGATGCAATCCTTTAAATTCCTCAATACCTCCCTCTGACCTCAAATTCCTTCGAATAGAATTATCTGGATCCGTCCTTCCTTTCTTAGACATCTTGGGCACCTTAATAAATAAACAAACATGTATATTACTTATTTTACCAATGGTTCCTGACTTAAGGGATACCCTGAATATACCTGGGTGTTAGTCGACTGTTGTGAGTCGCACCTAAGGGTGGTGCATATGTACCTTACCTAGGACCGGACTCGGAAATGAGATTAGGTAAGATAAGAGGTGTTTAGTTTGTAAATTCAAATGTGTAACAAAAAAAAAGTTTTGGAGATTGTGTTGGTGATGTCCTGTTCCTTGAGGTTCAGGTAGCAGGTGAACCCGGCACCTGCCCTGCCTCACCCCTCACTAGGTAGTAGGTGAACCCGACACCTGCCCTGCCTCACCCCTCACTAGGTAGTAGGTGAACCCGACACCTGCCTTGCCTCACCCCTCACTAGGTAGTAGGTGAACCCGGTGCCTGCCCTGCCTCACCCCTCATTAGATAGGTGAACCCGGCACCTGCCCTGCCTCGCCCATCACTAGGTAGCAGGTGAACCCGGCACCTGCCCTGCCTCGCCCATCACTAGGTAGCAGGTGAACCCAACACCTGCCCTGCCTCACCCCTCACTAGGTAGTTTGTAACAATTTTGTCACCACAATAAATTCTTGGAGAAAGACCCCGGGTAGGTGGCAGGTGGTCTGCGGAAATAACCATTTCTTTATCGAAATTTTATTTTATTTTTGCAAGGGATTCTGATTGTGTGTGTGTGTGTGTGTGTGTGTGTGTGTGTGTGTGTGTGTGTGTGTGTGTGTGTGTGTGTTTGTGTTTGAGTCTGCGCACGCTTGTATGTTTGTATATCTGTTTATATGCCTGCCTGTAACTCTGTCTTCCGAGAGCGTCGTGACTGGCATACAGTATTTTATACTATTATCATCAACCTAGTTAAGAACGATAATAAATTTGTTGAGTTAGGCATAAGAATTAACAACTGGGCGTCTACACTGCAAACTGAATTGTTTGCAATCCTAATGGCGCTAAAGCTAACCTATGACACTGAGCTTGACTCTATCATCATTACTGATTCTATGTCATCATTGAAGGCTCTTGGCTCATATAATGACTCCAAC
This sequence comes from Cherax quadricarinatus, assembly GCF_038502225.1. Classification (NCBI taxonomy): domain Eukaryota; kingdom Metazoa; phylum Arthropoda; class Malacostraca; order Decapoda; family Parastacidae; genus Cherax; species Cherax quadricarinatus. The sequence continues at coordinate 9,984,968 of NC_091343.1, read as the reverse complement.
AACATGCTCATTGGGGAAGCCAGGTATAGATACTCAAAAATTAGGGACAAAGGAATTAATGTACAATTGCTATGGATCCCATCACACATTGGATTACTCCTTCATGATAAAGTTGATATGTTAGCCAAGAAGAGTATCCAGAAGGAGAACGTAGAATATAACTTTGGTATAACTGTGTCTAGCATTAGGAATAATATTAGGAGAGAAGTAAATAATGAAGATGATTGTTATAGGAATGCAGTTAGAAGCCTGAGTAGATCTATAACCCACTATGATAACATGAACGTAGATAAGTATGTTTATGGAGCAACTTGCAATGTGAACAGACTGACTGATGTTGTAGTGGCCAGGCTTAGGCTTGGTTACAAGTACTTCTGGCAGTTTGGGAGACACACAGATGATGATCAAACTAAATGTAAATTATGTGATCAGGCATATGGTCACTCTCTTGAACACTATGTGCTTAATTGTCCACTTATTGAGGAATACAGAGACAGACAGTATAATAACCTATGTGACATGTCAAGATATCTTATTAATGAAAATAAGATACCAGATATACTAAGCAAATTTCCTAAATTTGCTTGTAACAGATAAGTGAACTATAGATATGTAGATATAAATCCATATGTATTCCTGTTAACCCTTTGGGGCCTAGTTCCTAGGCCTTTTGTGTATCCATATGCTCTCGCGCTACCGTCCACAGGATGGATATGGGGTGCACAATAAACTAGCCACTTCGGTGGCAAAATCTAATCTAAGAGAATGTTTGTCGAACGTGATAGATCTTAGGTTTGAATTAAAAATAATCCTCCCACTGGATGATGAAATTGAAACTTTAACATTGCTAGCTAAAATACTTGAATTGGTGTCAGACCAAGCAGGCTGTGATGGATGTGTGGGGCAGCCGGCCTCCAGCAGCAACAACCTGGTTGATCAGGCAAGCATCATACAAGCCTGGCCCATGGCCGGGCTCCGGGAGTAGAAAGACTCTCGAAACTCATCAATGGTATAAACTGGAGTGGAAGAGAAGGGTTGTGGTAGGCGAGCTACTCGTGTGCGTGTAGACCAGAGTACTCTGATAACCTGGGAGACCTTACCTAGTAACTAGCCACAACGGACTGATGCCTGGGAACTTGGCCTTCATGCTGGTGAAAGGCTCTTGATTAGGTTCCTTGAATCTATCCTTCCTTTTCTTGGATTTCATCTGATTACCTCTTGTTCTCCCAGGTTCACTGTGACCTTGACGAGTTTAGTGCGTTTCCCATGAAGGTATTATTAACATTTTCTGGATATTTATTGGCACTGCTGTTTTCTTGGTATGCACTAGCTCTCACCCCCCTCTCTCTCTCTCTCTCTCTCTCTCTCTCTCTCTCTCTCTCTCTCTCTCTCTCTCTCACTCACTCACTCACTCACTCACTCACTCACTCACTCACTCACTCACTCACTCACACACACACACACACACACACACACACACACACACACACACACGCGCACACACACACACACACACACAACACACAAACGGGGCGTGCACAGCCAGAGATAAAAATGTTTGCCAACTAACTCGTAGTACTAATAGCTGTAGTCCAAGAAACACACACACACACACACATTAGATAGATGTATATACATGTATATTCTGTCTTGCCTCAGAGAATTACCTATCTGTTGCTGGCTTATAACATTACATAGCTTCTGACGACGCAGAGGAGTGTGAAATATCTAGCACTAAAGAATTCTCCCTCCGTAAGCCATGCGTGTCGTGAAAGGCGACTAATTATATATATAGGGAGGTACCACCTCTAGAACTGTCCTAGGGACCCTCATCCTCAGAGAAAAGAATAAATTTGCTTCAGGGAAAACTGTGTGTGTGTGTGTGTGTGTGTGTGTGTGTGTGTGTGTGTGTGTGTGTGTGTGTGTGTGTGTGTGTGTGTGTGTGTGTAGCGCTGTCACACCTACACCGGGAAATGTGTGTTGTCACTCGCATCAGTTATAATTTAACACCTGTCTGGTAAAGAGGTCACAGGTAAACCTAATCGAGTAACCAATTACTGTAATACAAGCAGAAAATACATACAGAACAAACATAACTTTTTCTCTGAACACTTCGGCGTAAAATTACATCAAACAGCTATGCTTTTTGATCTAGAAATCAGTACTTAGAACATGACTCGTACTGTTTTATTTACGTTGCTATCAAGCTCCTATCAAACATTCCATCCGCCTGTAGAGTGTATGTGCATTAGCTAGAGTAAAAATTGGCTAGCTGGGAGGAGGCTTATCAGGGCGTGTTGCGCTAAATATAGCAAGTTAGCATGTTAGCGATGTAGCGCCAGGTTGCTGCGAGGGAAGCTGATAACGTCTCCTTCCCTGATCTCCTTGGACTAAGATATATTGTCATATTGTTTAAATTTCTTAACTCGGTTGGTGAAAATCTGACTGGTTGTTTACCTGCAACAGGCGATGTGATACCATGAAATCTCTAGCTTATAAGCTGCTAATGCCGGCGAAAATGTCAGATTTAGTTAATCTTGTTTATTAAAGTAGAGAGCGCACGCAACGTCGAGGCTAGACCTCTCCTGCTAATGACTTCTGCTCAGGTAACGCTGCTTACTTATACAAGTGTTCTACTACCTACTCTAATTTATTCTTTGGAGTTGCTGAGTTACAGCTAATAAAATTAAAGCATGTTTGATAAAGAAAAAAATCCAGCTTAAGCTTAGTGTAAAAAAATTTAAGGTTTATTGGATTCGCTGAAGTGTGTATTACTGTACTAAAGTCGATCGTGTACTCCTTAATTATCGTTATGTATTATCTGCTGCGTACTCCTTTGTACAGATGGAAAAATAACTTGATATAAAAATAACTTAAGATAACAGACTGAAATAAATATTGATAGTTATAATTTTTATAGAGTATATTATTGTGCTGTGCAACAGTGTAGTTCCTGCAGCAAAAAAAATGTAAATCTACAAAATTAAAGCATTGTTTACTCGTATACTAAAATTCGTACTGTCACCGTAACAATAAAGATAGGGAAAAGATTACTATCTTCATATTAAGAAAGACAGCAAACAGGTTTTTGAAATACAGATGGTGTTTGGGGAAGGAACTATATATTAGGATATGAATTATTTACGCTTGATTTAGCTCATGAGAAATTTAATATGAAGGACGTGCCTCATCGTAGGTCAAGCTGCAACAGCCTGGCTGACCAGGCAATCACGGGAATAGAAAAAATTCTTTGAAATTCATCAAAGGTATATCAGTGGTAAAGAGTGTTCAGACCCAGGGCTTCCATACTGGATGCTGTTGTTGACAGGTCACTTTCCACAGTGAACCGTGCACAAAGTTTGGTCTTGATACGCAAAACAGAATCCATGGCCAGAGGGAAATGTTAAAAGTTTTGTTTTAGTCATAGTGACAACTAAGGGGTATTAGTGGCTAGTCTGTGACCAGAATTCAATTACCACTAGAATTTCATGAGCATCCCGAGCAGTTGAGTCATTCACAAAATCTGTAAATTTCTCATGTTCGCTGTCAGAGTGAGTGTACTCCCAGAGTGAAGGTTATATGTGAATTTTGCATCTTCCTCTTTTAAGTCTGAGAAGTAAAACCTAATTTCGTTACGAGGGAAGACAGGCGATCCTGAATAAGCTTACTGAGGTCATTATTATTATTATAATCATGGGGAGCGCTAAACCCGTAGGACTATATAGCGCCTGGGGTGGGGGGGAGATGAAAGGTATTCAGGCTTAATTTAGGGAACTGGAGCATTGAGGTCAATGTATCAAATTTTTGAAAGTGAATTTTTTTTTGCCTAGAAATTTTACCACAATTCTGGTTTCATGGCAGATACTTTAAATCTTACTGCCAATTCCTGTCAGTGAGATTTTTCGTAGAAAACCTAAGATTGTGTCTTGCTATCTTCGAGAAAAGACTTCATATCACTGGCTCAGTCAGGCAAGGCGGTGCCATTATGGTGCTGACGCCACACTGACATATGGACTCTTGACATATTTTCATTAATGTGCTTGTGTATTGCATTGAAATGTCTCTTGTTAAATTTCTGTATGTTGTCGCACTATTTACGAACTTTGCGTTTTTCTATAATATAAATATTATAAATAAATTAAAATCAATGATTGTAACTCAACCAATTACAGCTCTCCCGTATCCCCCCTAGAATATCTTCGTGTACCCCTGGTGGTTACGCATACCCCAGTTGGGAAAACCCCTGGTCTAATGGGTTAGTCAGAATTCTGAGAATAAAATCTCAGAACAGTTGACTGGTTAAACTATATATCGATTTTTTTTTTCATTTTTGTTAAGCAATATTCAGTACATTGTAAGTTTTAACGTAACATTGAGATGCGCTTTGTTGACAGCCCCTCCCTCCTGCACCAGCTATGAACATCAATTTCTGCAGCACAGAATGCATAGTCGTAAAGCCGACATAAATGGCTATAAAGGTAATCTTAAGAACAAGTTTGATCAAGTCAGGACTTAAACTTGACCTTGGACGAACCTTCGTCTCGGTAAAAGCTTCTTCTGTGTATTGTCTTCATACCCATTCTGAAACACCAGCAAGTCTCAGACTTCTTAGAAATGCTGATGGATGATGGCACGGTCGAGCCTCCACGACTCCTTGTGCTGAATGGCCGACACTTGTTTAACCTTTCAATATATTAACGATTCCTGGGTAAAAAAACATAACGTCAGCGTAAAGGAATGCAGTAAATAGGTCAGTAGATAACTTGTTTAAGTACAAGTTGCCTTAGCTTTTCAACGTCTGCCCTTCAAGCTTAAGATAATTACCTACACTTCTGACTTTTTTTTTATTTTCTTTGAAATCATCTTGAATCAGGTGGCTGAAGGCACAGAGGCTGGCATACCGGTGGTAAATTCTGAGAATCATTGCCCCCCGTGACGCAGTTAAATACCAGGCCTCCTGGCTTATGGCCTGATCAGTCCATCTGTTGATACTAGCAGTATGCTGTTGAAGGTAGTCACCATAGTATCCTGGCTGATGAACACAGAGCCGGGGAACATATAAAGCTCCCTCTTGAAGACATATCTATAAGTTTAGCTATATGATTTTTAGATTTTAGTTAGATTTTTACTTAAAGGAGCTTGTTTATTTAACACCTCTCTACATCCTGTGCAGGAAGAGCATGACAAGAAAATGCTCCGCATGAATTAGCAAAAATGGACGTTAATGATTTACCGTTACATTAAATTCATGACTCTCTGACTAACAGAAAATCTGCTGCATTGTTTCGGGGCTAGAAAAGTGAAACAGAAGAAATACAACTAGACCCTTCTTAAGGCGGTGTATTAATTACTCAAAAAGGAAGTGGAAAACATTTCAGAAACCGCCTCGGGCAGGAGTATATAAATTTTAATACTTTTTCATGAAGCAGAATAATCGTGACTGTTGAAGTCATCTCCTTTGTAAGACTTCTTTAGAACGGTGTTTGGAATTGGTCACGCTGAGTGAGGACCGGGAGCGGTGTTTGGAGTTAATCACGCCGAGAGTGAGAACGGGGAGCTCTGGAGCCTTGTCCATGGCCTGGCTCCGGGAGTAGAAAAACTCTGGAAACTCACCAAAGGTCCTCATGCTGAGAGTGAGAACCAAGAGCTCTATTTGGAGTTGGTCAGGCTGAGAGTGAGAACCAAGAGTGGTTCATGGAGTTGGACACGCTGAGACTAATAAACTAACGTGGCTTTTTAGAGAGAAGTTGTGCATGCACTCGGTGATTAGTAGTTAGGATACGTTGCCTGTTTGTTAAAGAACTTACCTCTCATCCCCACCCATCCCAGCCACCCTTCCCAGCCTCACTCCCTAGTGTAATCCAACCTCACTTTCCCACATATCCCAACCTCACTTGATAGGTAAATTGTGTAGTTGATAAAACTCACTCATCGCTAGTCCATGTACCCCTTGTTAGTTCCCCACACAGACCTTGTTAGTCTCTTACGCAGACCTTGTTAGTTCCCCACACAGACTTTGTCCCCCACTAGAGCACTCCAGGATGATTTGAATAGACTGATGCAATGGTCGGAGAAGTGACAGATGCAGTTTAATATTGACAAATGCAAAGTTCTAAATGTTGGACAGTTAAATAACCATGCCACATATAAACTAAATAATGTAGATCTTAATACTACTGATTGCGAAAAGGATTTAGGAGTTCTGGTTAGCAGTAATCTAAAACCAAGACAACAGTGCATTAGTGTTCGCAATAAAGCTAACAGAATTCTTGGCGTCATATCTAGAAGTATAAATAATAGAAGTCCTCAGGTTGTTCTTCAACTCTGTATATCCTTGGTTAGGCCTCATTTAGACTATGCTGCTCAGTTCTGGTCACCGTATTACAGAATGGATATAAATGCTCTGGAAAACATACAGAGGAGGATGACAAAGATGATCCCATGTATTAGAAATCTTCCCTATGAGGATAGACTGAGGGCCCTGAATCTGCACTCTCTCGAAAGGCGTAGAATTAGGGGGGATATGATCGAGGTGTATAAATGGAAAACAGGAATAAATAAAGGGGATGTAAATAGCGTGCTGAAAATTTCCAGCCAAGAGAGGACTCGCAGCAATTGTTTCAAGTTGGAAAAATTCAGATTCAGGAAGGATATAGGAAAGCACTGGTTTGGTAATAGAGTCGTGGATGAGTGGAACAAACTCCCGAGTACAGTTATTCAGGCTAAAACGTTGTGTAGTTTTAAAAATAGGTTAGATAAATGCATAGTGGGAGTGAGTTTGACCTGACTAGCTTGTGCTGCTGGGTCTTGTGCCGTGCTCCGTCCTTGAGTGGAGGTGACCAGACTGGGTGGGTCATTGGGCTAATCCAGGGGGGTGGGTCATTGGTCTAATCCGGGGGGTGGACATGGACCTGCTCCGCATGGGTCAGTAGGCCTGTTGCAGTGTTCCTTCTTTCTTATGTTCTTATATTCTTAAATTGTTAGTCTCCAAGCGTTGTTAGTCCTCCACATATCCAGTCCTTGCAAATGCCTTGTTAATTCTCACACACCTTGTTAATCCCATACACCTTGTTAATCCCATACACCTTGTTAATCCCATACACCTTGTTAATCCCATACACCTTGTTAATCCCATACACCTGGCCACCACCTATCCACTAACTACACCCCTCACACCCCGCCCACCAGCAGCCCCAATCTCTAGCCTAAAGTGAGTTCCTCCACCTCGTAGGTATGCAGCCCTCAGTGTGAAGGAATTTACAGTATTTTGAGTTGGCAATGACTATTTGGGATTTTACGTAAACGAGATTGATACACAGTGGACGTAATTCACCCTCTTCTCTCCCCCTCCTCACTTAAGGTTTGTGTTCGACCGCCGTTGCCCTGTTACACGGCAGACGGCAGGAGGTGAGGGGAGAGGTGAGGGAAAGACAGAGGGTGAAAAGTAGGACAGTGGAAAAAGTATGGAAAAGCAGGAAAGCCATGGGTACAATAAGGTAATACTGTATCAACATATGTGGTTCAATACTTTTTAACATTCTACCACCACATATCAGAAATGTTGCCAGGTTGTGATGGTTATGTGGGCCTGAGGGATTGCTAACTTAAAACAGTCTGGTTGACCAGGCGATTAACCAGGAAGCCTGGTCTCAGACCGGGCTGAAGACCTAGAAGAACCTTCAAAACCGGTCACAGGCATGCCTTGTGTGTCGAGCACATATACATGCCCGTAGCTCGGTTGGTAGTGCACTCAGCTCACACAGTGAGGTCCGTGGTTTGATCTCCTGTACGGGTGGAATCATTGTGGCTTGTTTCCTAGCTTGTCACCTAGCAGCAAGTATGTACCTGGGTGTTAGCCGACTGGTGTGGGTTGATTCCAGGGGAGAGAATCAACGTAAGTTGCCTGAAATGCACGGCATAACCAGGGTCTTTCTGTATAGTAGGTCGCTAATGTCAGCTAGGTCTGTACAAGTTGTATAATGTGCTTGTTGAAATATTATTCTTTTTATTATTATAAGTTGTATAAGAAGTTTAGACATTAGTCAGTGGGAGAGAAAAACCCACAAGGCTACGAAGACTGGGAAAGAATTTTTTGCATGCTTTGACCTTAGAGTTATCTGCTAAAGAGGTCCTCTGGCTGGCGAGACATATATACGAACAGCATTTTTTTCCTTTTGTCTACATGTGGGATTTTTCTCACTCGTGTGTACATATGTGGGATGGGAATGCGGTAGTTCTGAGGGTCATTTAAATTATGATGTCAGCGCGCGTTTGGAAACTCAGCTGTTAACTGAATAATGGTGAATGTGTTGCCTTCCGTTGTGTTAGGCCCCTGGCTGCCTTCAAGAGGGAGCTGGACAGATACTTAAAGTCGATGCCGGATCAGCCGGGCTGTGGTTCGTATGTTGGACTACGTGCGGAAGGCAGTAACAGCCTGGTTGATCAGGCCCTGATCCACCGGGAGGCCTGGTCGTGGACCAGGCCGCGGGGGCGTTGATCCCCGGAATACCCTCCAGGTACACATACGTGTACGTAGTAAGAGAAGCGTCGTATACATGGTAATGGTGTACGTGTGTACAACATGTAATCACCGGGTAGCGGAAATTGGATACGGATACTCATCCGTGGTAGTGAAGGAGTGGATGGTGGGGGAGGGAAGGAGTGGGTGGTGGGGGAGGGAAAGAATGGGTGGTGGGGGAGGGAAAGAATGGGTGGTGGGGGAGGGAAGGAGTAGGTGGTGGAGGAGGGAAGGAATGGGTGGTGGGGGAGGGAAAGAATGGGTGGTGGGGGAGGGAAGGAGTGGGTGGTGGAGGAGGGAAGGAATGGGTGGTGGAGGAGGGAAGGAATGGGTGGTGGGGGAGGGAAGGAATGGCTGGTGGGGGAGGGAAGGAATGGGTGGTGGGGGAAGGGAAGGAATGGGTGGTGGGGGGAGGGAAGGAATGGGTGGTGGGGGAGGGAAGGTATGGGTGGTGGGGGAGGGAAGGAATGGGTGGTGGGGGAAGGAAGGAGTGGGTGGTGAGGGAAGGAAGGAGTGGGTGGTGGGGGAGGAAAAGATTGGGTGGTGGGGGAGGGAAGGATTGGGTGGTGGGGAGGGAAGGATTGGGTGGTGGGGAGGGAAGGATTGGGTGGTGGGGGAGGGAAGGATTGGGTGGTGGGGGAGGGAAGGATTGGGTGGTGGGGGAGGGAAGGATTGGGTGGTGGGGGAGGGAAGGATTGGGTGGTGGGGGAGGGAAGGAGTGGGTGGTGGGGGAGGGAAGGATTGGGTGGTGGGGGAGGGAAGGAGTGGGTGGTGGGGGAGGGAAGGAGTGGGTGGGGGAGGGGAGTGATTATTACTACTAATTATTGTTATTAACATTTATAATAATTATGATATAAATTATTTTTACTTGCCGTATTATATTAATATTCCACTAGTATAATACGCCAGTAATATAATATTCTCGAGTATAATATTAATATTCCACTAGTATAATACGCCAGTAATATAATATTCTCGAGTATAATATTAATATTCCACTAGTATAATACGCCAGTAATATAATATTCTCGAGTATAATATTCTCCAGGCGCTGTATTCCCTTGTCATAACACGTAAGGGTAATACATCGCCTGGAAAAAGTGCATAATAATGTTTGAACTGAGGAAGAGGAGGGTAGCTCCACTTCCTTGGATAAGAAGCCCTTCAGTAGCATTAAGATACATTTTACCGTTAATATACCTTAGATGAGTTTCACGAATTTTTCGACTCCCGGAGACCACCCCTGCGTCAGGCTCTTGCTACAGGCGGTCCTCATAGTCTGGTTGATCCGGTGGTAGGAGGTTGGATCGAGGGAAAGAAGAACGAGAATGTTGAGAGAGCTGTAAAGAGAGGAGAGAGGCACTCGAGAGAGGGATATAGGAAGAGGAAAGACAGAGAGGAAGAAGGAAACGATGGATTAAAATTGGGGAAGAAAGATGGGAAGTGGGAGAATCCGAGGAGAGAAGCTGGCAAGTGGGAGAAGACAAGGAGAAACGCTGGGAAGTGGAAGACAAGGAGAGAAGCTGGGAAATGGGAGAAGCCAAGGAGAGAAGCTAGGAAGTGGGAGAAGCCAAGGAGAGAAGCTGGGAAGTGGGAGAAGCCAAGGAGAGAAGCTGGAAAGTGGGACAAACCGAGGAGAGAAGCTGGGAAGTGGGACAAACCGAGGAGAGAAGCTGGGAAGTGGGACAAACCGAGGAGAGAAGCTGGGAAGTGGGAGAAGCCAAGGAGAGAAGCTGGGAAGTGGGAGAAGCCAAGGAGAGAAGCTGGGAAGTGGGAGAAGCCAAGGAGAGAAGCTGGGAAGTGGGAGAAGCCAAGGAGAGAAGCTGGGAAGTGGGACAAACCGAGGAGAGAAGCTGGGAAGTGGGAGAAGCCAAGGAGAGAAGCTGGGAAGTGGGACAAACCGAGGAGAGAAGCTGGGAAGTGGGAGAAGCCAAGGAGAGAAGCTGGGAAGTGGGAGAAGCCAAGGAGAGAAGCTGGGAAATGGGAGAAGCCAAGGAGAGAAGCTGGGAAGTGGGACAAACCGAGGAGAGAAGCTGGGAAGTGGGAGAAGCCAAGGAGAGAAGCTGGGAAGTGGGACAAACCGAGGAGAGAAGCTGGGAAGTGGGAGAAGCCAAGGAGAGAAGCTGGGAAGTGGGAGAAGCCAAGGAGAGAAGCTGGGAAGTGGGAGAAACCAAGGAGAGAAGCTGGGAAGTGGGAGAAGCCAAGGAGAGAAGCTGGGAATTGGGAGAAGCCAAGGAGAGAAGCTGGGAATTGGGAGAAGCCAAGGAGAGAAGCTGGGAATTGGGAGAAGCCAAGGAGAGAAGCTGGGAAGTGGGAGAAGCCAAGGAGAGAAGCTGGGAAGTGGGAGAAGCCAAGGAGAGAAGCTGGGAAGTGGGAGAAGCCAAGGAGAGAAGCTGGGAAGTGGGAGAAGCCAAGGAGAGAAGCTGGGAAGTGGGAGAAGCCAAGGAGAGAAGCTGGGAAGTGGGAGAAGCCAAGGAGAGAAGCTGAGAAGTGAGAGAAGCCATGGAGAGAAGCTGGGAAGTGGGACAAACCGAGGAGAGAAGCTGGGAAGTGGGAGAAGCCAAGGAGAGAAGCTGGGAAGTGGGAGAAGCCAAGGAGAGAAGCTGGGAAGTGTGAGAAGCCAAGGAGAGAAGCTGGGAAGTGGGAGAAGCCAAGGAGAGAAGCTGAGAAGTGGGAGAAGCCAAGGAGAGAAGCTGGGAAGTGGGAGAAGCCAAGGAGAGAAGCTGGGAAGTGGGAGAAGCCAAGGAGAGAAGCTGGGAAGTGGGAGAAGCCAAGGAGAGAAGCTGGAAAGTGGGAGAAGCCATGGAGAGAAGCTGGGAAGTGGGAGAAGCCAAGGAGAGAAGCTGGGAAGTGGGAGAAGCTGGGAAGTGGGAGAAGCCAAGGAGAGAAGCTTGGAAGTGGGAGAAGCCAAGGAGAGAAGCTGGGAAGTGGGACAAACTGAGGAGAGAAGCTGGGAAGTGGGACAAACTGAGGAGAGAAGCTGGGAAGTGGGACAAACTGAGGAGAGAAGCATTAAACCCAAAAAAGAAGAGAAGAAACAAGCAAAGTATTGGTTCACTCAGACACTTGTGTTCCAGTGACTGAAATTGAAAATTATGTCTGGTAATTCCAATCATATTTTCCGTGCTGGTTCCCCAGCAGAGACGGGCCCGCTCGGGCGACAGAGACGGGCCCGCTCGGGCGACAGAGACGTGCCCGCTCGGGCGACAGAGACGTGCCCGCTCGGGCGACAGAGACGTGCCCGCTCGGGCGACAGAGACGGGCCCGCTCGGGCGACAGAGACGGGCCCGCTCGGGCGACAGAGACGGGCCCGCTCGGGCGACAGAGACGGGCCCGCTCGGGCGACAGAGACGGGCCCGCTCGGGCGACAGAGACGGGCCCGCTCGGGCGACAGAGACGGGCCCGCTCGGGCGACAGAGACGGACCCACTCGGGCGACAGAGACGGGCCCACTCGGGCGACAGAGACGGGCCCGCTCGGGCGACAGAGACGGGCCCGCTCGGGCGACAGAGACGGGCCTGCTCGGGCGACAGAGACGGGCCCGCTCGGGCGACAGAGACGGGCCCACTCGGGCGAGAGATCAAAGCTGTATTTGAGAGTCATCTCTTTCTTTGGTGTGGAGTAAATAACTCAGTTTGAGGGAGGCAATAAGGTAGATATGTCCATTGACGAGGCTTCTCTGATCGCCCATACATAAAGCTTGCGAGAATGGTCTTCTTGTCCAATCTAGATTAATGTTGTGGAGGGTTCTTTATCTAAGGAACTGGAGCTATCCTTCACAACTGTGAGTCATATCTGTTGACACAACTTCCATTCCCAAGGTGCTGTATATAACCTGTCGTGCATAAGGGGAATTACCAGTAAACCTCTGGCTGTCTTCAAGAGGAACTTAATAAGTTCCTCCTTAAGGGACATAATCTTCCTCATCAATATAACAATTTTCTTGATTACGCTCATCTTCTTTTAGCTGGAAAGTCACCACAACTTAGTCGCACATTAAGTATGTTAAATTATGCTTCCTTCAAATTCTCCGCAGCTGTTAATGTTTTCCATTGTGCAGAACAAACAACGTAGATTTGAACCACCGCTCTTGGGTCACCAGGCGGTCACCGTTACCACTAAACCTTCGAGCGTACAAAAGAATTTCAACCAATCACTTACCAGAGAGTCGGTCGTAACAGGCTACTGCTGCGGCTCCATCTGGCATTTTACGAATTTTTCACGTCACTCGGGTTTCCTGATGGAGTATTTTGGTGGTGTGCCCTATAGTCTATGCTGACGTCGGTACAAGCTGAAAATTCAGATTAATGCACATGAACAGATCATTGGTATACTACCTATATTCTACCTGTTATCCATTCATAGTCATCGCCCCGATGGCTGGGTCCCAGACTAGCACTCTTGGTCGAGGACGAGAGCACTGTGGCTGTTGGGGCCAGTAGCAAGCTGTCAAACGTCGGCACCACAGCCTTTGAGGAGCTTACCAAAGTTCCCTCTTGTAAACAGCCAGGGAAGTCTCGAACCTCTGTTCTGATATTGTCAGGTGGTCACTGTTACTGACCTTTTGACACGACGTTTATTCCCCTTCCTTTCTTTCTCCACTGCCTTTCTTTCCACTCTCCCTTGCCTTTCTTTTCCCTCATTGCCCTTTTCTAACTTCTCCATTACCTTTTTTTCCACCCTCTTTTCTGCCTTCCTTTCCTTCTATTTTCACCTCTCTGCAGTTTGTTTTTTCTCCCTGATCCCTTCCTAACTTTCCCCCCCTTCTTCCAATCTCTACCATTCCCTCCCTCTCACCCGCTCCCCTGCACCTTGTACCCAAAACCTGGTGGTTCGTGTCGCTGGTAATTTTAACATAATTACTGGGTCAGCGAGAGGTTATATCCTTCTTGACTCTCTCGTTGTGATGATATGTTCTGACACAACCCGTCTTCAAAATACTTCTTTTCCTAACCCAGTAATGTGCGTGAAATTCTGAATGATCGAAGCAACTTAAAGCAATTCAGAATTAGAATATTTGATTTAACGTAAATTATGTTAAATTGATCCTAAATTATTCTAATTGTTAATCGCTAGTTACCAAATTACTTACACTGGAGAGTAACGTCAGGCACCGGAGGATACACTCAACATTCGTAGTTCGATGGAAATGAAACATTCGATGTGTAGGGTGTGAGGCGAGGCATTACGAGAAGTCTCTCATTTTATTGACTATTTCTCCTTTTTTGAGAGCTGTCTGTATTGCGGGAGATATGAGCCAATATGGCGGGAAACGAGCCTATTGTAACTGTTTTATTGTTTTATTTATATAAAACTAATGACGTGTGCCAACGTGCACGCTGTGTGTGTGTAGGGAAACCTGCTCTGATAGCTCCCTAACTCCCTCTCGACCTGTCCTGTCCTTCCCAGGATGAAAGAAAGGCTGTTAGGAAAGGTGCGGAAGAACTAAAGAAAGAAAGCTAGATTTCGAGGTTTCGCCTATAAGCCCCCTTCTCGCTTACACCTGCCTCATTCTAGGTTTCTCCTGTAACCTCCTTGCTTACACCTGGGTCACATTAACTTACACCCGTCTTACTCTCACTTACATCTTAATGAAACAAATAATCTGTGGGCGTGTTAGATAGGTTCTCAGAATAGTGGGCAGGTTCTGTGGACGTAGTGGTTAGGTTCTGTGATAGTGGTGGGTTGTTTGGTGGTTAGCTTCTGTTGGCGTGATGGTTAGCCGTTGTTCCATGATAACTGGTGGACATTTAATTTGCTATTGTTGCTGCTGTTCCTTCTATTGATGTTATGCTATTGTTACTGCTGCTGCTGATGTTACTGATGTTGCTATTGCTGTTGCTGATGTTACTGTTGCTGTCATCGCTGTTGTTGCAGCTGCTGAAAGACATAACTAAGAGAAACTATAACCACAGGGAGTAAGTACAGACAACACCTGTAAGTTGCTCTCGAGAAACGGCAGTCTTGTGATGTGATCTCTGCTGATATTGCTCATAGCTGCCCACTTGGTTCATAGAAATAGTTATTAGTCTGATCTGAAAAAGATAAAACATTGCTGATAATGATACCTTAAGACTGATCTAAAAGTTATAACATTTAGTTGACAGTAATACTCATAAGTCTGATCTGAAAGTAACAAATTAAGTGTTGGAATGTTTCCTTCACGGTGCTGGTGAACGGGCTGCTTCTCGCATAAAACCCGTACTCACCTCACGTAAAACCCATCCTCATCTCGCACAAAGCCTGTCCTTATCTCATAAAACTCGCCCTCACCTCGCATAAAACCCGTCTTTATCTTGCATGAAAACCGTCCTTATCTCTCATAAAAACCGTCTTCTAACATTAAAACTGTCGTAGTCTCACAAAAAACGTCCTCGTCTTACATAAAAACCATCCTTATATCGCTTAATAATCGAAGGATCTCATCACATTTTTTCAGTGCCACCGAGCTGCTACATTTTGTTTTGTATTTTGCTGAGTGCTAGTTAAATATATGTATATATAAATCTTATTTAATCAAACTGCAAATCATATATAAGAACATTAAGAGATTACCTGTGACCTCACCGTTCAGCGGTGATGAGAGAACTTTCCGAAACTGATGCTGGGTAATGCTTGGGAAAACCCAGTATTAACCCAGGCTGGGTTGGAGGATGGAATGCTGCAGGTGAGTATATTTCACACTGTTACTAGTGAGTTATGAAGACGCTCGTTATGTCACGAGGAGTCATAAAAAAAAAAGATGAACGTCAAAATTCCCTTCGAATCGCTGTTAGAGTTTGCCGGATTAAGAATCCAACAACCTATTTTTTTTTTACGGTTTGGTTAGTTGGGAGACTTCTTTACATAAAAATCGCTGCATCAGCAGATTAAGCAGATTGGCGATATTGGTGATTCTGTGCTTCTCAGTTGTTTGTAAACCACAGAACTTGAACTCTAGGAGCTGGAGCGCTGTTTCAGATGCATCGGAACTTCTCATGTTCCTCGAGACGTTTATCTGTTTCGGTGCTTATGCTGGAATGCGTGCTGCTAGCACCAGTAGCTTGGTTGATCAAGCAACCAGAAGGCCTGGCACGGCCCCCTTTCCCCCGGGACAGTTGACCCACACCTAAAAAACAATCAAAACATAGTCAACAGGTCATCGAAAGATGCACATTGCAGAGCAAGTTTTTGATGAGCCTTATCAAGTCATGACGACATAATAAAGCTAAAGACAAGGCGAAACTTTGTTACCAGTAAAAGACTGTTCTGCAGTGAGTCTTCACAGTGTCGGCTGTACGTTATCTGGACCCAGGATGAGGGTGAAGGAAGCTGCTTCTGTTCTGCCGTTACTAAAATTGCCGTCCATTCAAGAGTGAGGGGGAGCAATAGCCGGAGGTGAGGAGCAGGTTAGTCTACCTGTAGACTTGTCACCACTACAGTGGAGGCGAGGAGCAGGTTAGTCTACCTGTGGACTTGTCACCACAGCATTGGGAGTGAGGAGTATGTTGGTCTACCTGTAGACTTGTTACCATAACAGTGAAGATGATGAGCAGGTTAGTCTACCTGTTCGCCTGTCAGTTTTCCAGTGAGCCACAGAGTGGAAGAATGTGTGGGACTTAGTGATAATGTCAGAGGATCTCACATTCGGGGATTATAAGGCAAACGTTAAGTCGGATAACTAGAATCCTCAGAACAAGAAATGCCAAGCCAGTTACGATGCTCTGTTACGTCATTAGTTCTCTTTAGAGTGCAGTAACATTGTAAATTAAACCCCTTTTAAGGCAGGCGAAATTGCCGATGGGGAAAATGTACAGAGAATCTTTGCCGCCCGTATAAATTTAACTTAAGCACCTATAATACTGGGAACGTTTGAAATCCCTTAGACTCCTTAGAATAATGACGAGAAAGATAAGTAGACGTTTCGGCCCGACTTGGACCATTTACAAAGTCACACTTGTAAATGGTCCAAGTCGGACCGAGCCGTCGTCGTAAGCTCCTCTCTTCTATGTGCGGGTTATTTGTGTATCTTTCCAGTTATGGTATTGTGCCCTTTTTTTGTTATTTATTGAGAAAGGTAAGAAACTGCACTAGGAAAATTCTGACGAGATTGGCCCCAAATTTGCTCACCGAAATTACTTAATACAGCAGAAGGCTTGGCAGGTGGTGCAAAATATTCCTGTTGAAGTGTAGGAGAACAAAGAGTTCACTAAAAGATAACTGAATAAGTGTAAGGTACCAAGACTCTTCAACACCATGCTTAAGGGAATTACCAACAGACCTAGTTTCCTTCAAGAGGGACCCTGGTAAGTTTGTCATTTGCTGTTCAGCGGGTTATGACACATGTCTTGGACTGCTTGTGGCTAGCACCAACAGTCAAGTTGACCAGACCATCAACCAAGAAGCCTGGTCTCGGACCGGTCTGCTGGGGGCGTACCGGTCAGGTAACCTTCAGGTCTTCACAACAATGGTGGTAAGAACAGATTGTACCTGTTCACCTGTCATCACAACGGTGAAGGTAAGGCACAGGTTGGTATATCTGTTCACCTGTCATCACAACGGTGAAGGTAAGGAACAGGTTGGTGTATCTGTTCACCTGTCATCACAACGGTGAAGGTAAGGCACAGGTTGGTATATCTGTTCACCTGTCATCACAACGGTGAAGGTAAGGAACAGGTTGGTGTACCTGTTCACCTGTCATCACAACGGTGAAGGTAAGGAACAGGTTGGTGTACCTGTTCACCTGTCATCACAACAGTTTTCAAACTCAATTATTGTTGGTGTCTACCGTGTGTGTTTTTGGCACATCATCTTGAAGCTTCCTACCGTTGTGAATGTTGTTATTTGTCATCTTATGAGTTGTGGGCTTGAGTTGTGTGGAAGTGTGCGTGAGGTACGTAGGCTTGAGGTGTGTGGATGTGTGCGTGAAGTATGTAGGCTTGAGGTGTGTGGAAGTGTGCGTGAGGTATGTAGGCATGAGGTGTGTGGAAGTGTGCGGGAGGTATGTAGGCATGAGGTGTGTGGAAGTGTGCGTGAGGTATGTAGGCATGAGGTGTGTGGAAGTGTGCGTGAGGTATGTAGACATGAGGTGTGTGTGCTCCTAGATGTGAGGCGAGTGAGAGTGCAAGTGTGACGGGGTGAGGCTATGTTTTGAGTGTGAAACGAATGTAGGCGAGATAAATATGGATGGGGGATATATTAGAACCTGCGACTTGCAGGTAGTAATAGCCTAAATGATCAGACGGTAATCAAGAAAAATCTAGCAACAGGTTGGTCTGCGGTAGTGGAGGCAGGCCATGCCTGCCTCCACTTCCAGGTGTGGCCCATACCTCCATGACCAGCCAGGTGTGGTTCTTGTCTTCGCAACCAGGTGTGGCCCCTACCTCTACGTTCAGGTGTGTGTATACATGTTTGTACAGAGTATGTGTACTCACCTAATTGTGGTTGCTTAGGTCGAATGAGTATGTGTGTATTTAAAACATAATAAAAGGGCACTGCAATAGGCCTACTGGCTTGAGTAGGTCCTGCTTAAACTCACACCCACTCGTGTACATGTCCAACCTAGTTTTAAAGCAACCCAAGAAGTTCGCTTCACTGGAACTACTTGGCAGTTCGGTCCACTCGTCCACAATTCTGCAGCTAAAACAGTGTTTTCTTATACCTTTTGAAAATCTAAATTTGTCCATCTTCAATCTGCGAGGCTTGTCATTGTTAGAATTTTTCACCACTTAATGTATATCAACTATATTAATCTGGTTTTCCATCTTAACAGCATAACGAGTGTTTGTGCGCTTGTTTGTGCTTGAATGCATGTGCCTGTGTCTCGCATACCTGTCTATTTTTGTTACATGTGTGTATACGAGTATGCGAATATCTGCACGAACATTTAACCAGCGTGTTTGTGTGTTCATGTGTGTTCTCTACACAGCAGCAACTCTGCGTAATATCTGCCTCACACGAGTCCCTCAAGGACGGAGGGAGACAAATGCCCAACACGTCGAGCCGTGGCTGTGACATAAGGCAACTCGACAAGTTCATTAAGACCACTTATCTCTGGCGACAACCTACCTGCTTTATTTGGGGAATAAGTGGAGCCTCTTCATGGGGTAGAGGGTTGTGGTTGTCAAGAGTGGCAGACAAGTGGTTGATGCTTGCTGCTTCAGGCAAGTCGTCGTGGATATTATTGGGGCAGTATGGTAAGTTTATTCAGGTACAGGTTCACATAAATACAGTTACATAAAATATCATACATTGCAGCTTATGTGTAGATTACCTACGATAATCCAAAAAAAGTCAGTGACTTATTTTAATTGGAATCCTTGTAGGCTGGCAGGCTGTGGCTAACTTGCCAGCATATCGGGCAAACAAGCTGGTCGAATGCCTGGTCTGGCTTCTGGCAGGCAGGCATGCAGATGTAACAATGTTATTAAAGCAAAAAGGAAGGCTGGTAGGTTCAGATCATGGCAGGATCTTTTGCGGGAAGGGGGGTCAGGTAGGCAGTCAGATGGAAAGACAAGCAGGCTGGCTGGCTGGTGCTTGGGGCAAGCAGCATAAATGAGGAGGTGGCAGGTAGAGCTGAGGCTCACCAAACCGGTTTCAGACACCCTGGTTTGGTGGTGTTGGAGCAGGTGTGTGTGGGGGGTGTGGGTGAGCGTAGGTGTGTGTTGGTTAGCGTCCGTGTTGGGGTGAGTGTCCGTATGCGTACCCGGGTGTGTGGTTTGTCTCAGATTGGTTATACCTGTCAACATGAGTTTATTTCCTCATATATTAAGGTGGGACTTAGTTACGATGGTAACGAAGAAAGAGTAATTGATTATAGATTGAATACGAGCGTTAATTAATATTAGGAAGAAGGTAAAAGGAACCAGGCAGTAGATGAATTAAAAAAAGTGAATAGAGAGGAGGGAAGACGAAAGAAGAAATAGGCAGGGAGAATATCGAAGAATGTGGGAGTGGACCTTGCGAATGTGGGAGTGGGTGTTTAGGGGTAAGGAGCGAGAGTGAGAAGGGAGTGGGCATGGGAGAGAAGAGAGTAGGTGTGTGAGGGAGTGTGTGGGTGCTGGAGGGAGAGAGCGACTGGAGGATTGGAATAAGTTATGCAATGAAGCAGTGTAAGCAAACGCAACTCATATTTATGAAGACAAGCATCTTTGCAAATCTGGATTAAGTGACTCAATCATACTAGGTTGCCAGGAGTGATCAGAGGTCACAGCCTTGAGTCTGATTTCCTGCAAAATTGTCACCACAAAAAGAATAAGACGCCGGAAATCCCCATGTTAAGTCTAATTTAGTAAATTACAAATAATGTAATTTAACTGGGTGAACTAACCATTGTGACTGAAGAAATTTATTCAGAGAAAGAGGGTGGGAAATCCAGAATACCTAACAGTATAGAAAACTACAGTTGTCACAGAAGACATATAGAGAAATTAAAACCTAACAAATCCCCAGGCCTTGATGAACTGTTTGCAAGGGAGTTAAAGGAATGAAAAGAGGAACTTAGCATACCTTTGGCTAATCTTTTCAACATATCACTACAAACTGGCATAGTGCCTGATAAGTGGAAAATGGCAAATGTAATACCTATTTACAAGGCAGGTGATAGATCCTTAGCTTCGAACTATAGACCAATAAGCTTTACCTCCATAGTTGGAAAATTTATGGAATCAACAATTGCCGAAGCAATTCGTAGCCATCTTGATAGGCATAAATTGATTAATGAATTTCAACACGGTTTTACAAAGGGGCGTTCCTGTCTTACGAATTTACTAACTTTCTTCACTAAAGTGTTTGAGGAGGTAGATCATGGTAATGAATATGATATTGTGTATATGGACTTCAGTAAGGCTTTCGATAGAGTTCCACATCAGAGGCTATTGAGGAAACTTGGCACACAGAATAGGAGAAATTTTTTCCTGGGTAGAGGCACGGCTGACAAATAGGCAGCAGAGAGTTTGCATAAATGGGGAGAAATCAGAATGGGGGTACGTCACAAGTGGTGTTCCGCAGGGGTCAGTGTTGGGACCGTTGTTGTTCACAGTTTACATAAAAGTGCCATATTACAGAATGGAACAGTACAAGAGGTATTAAAAAACATCCCAGATGGTAAATCCTTCAATTTTTCTTTTGTTAACATTTAGGGTTTAAAAGCAAATAAAAAGTTAAATGTGTAAGTGAGCTTATTACAAAAGCAAAGACAGTGGAACATTCACAGAAACACACACACGGGATGTTTTGGACAGTAAGATATGGGTGCAGTACTACTACTTACACGGTACAGAAGATAGTGTATATGTCACAAAGAACAGGACTCTTTGTAAGAATCAGTAAGAGTTTTAAAATCATCAAATGATACACTAGAAATACTGAGAATGAGAGAAAAAGAATCTGATAATTATCCTTGCATATAAACCTTCCAGCAACCTGATAGTAGTCAGCATAAAAGGATGTTCAGTCAATATAACTTCCAACACCAGAGAATTGTTTCTGATTAAATAGAAAAAAATTATCGGAGATTCCCTGAGAAACGGTCCTGAGCATCCTTAGCCTACAGCAGTAAATAAAAAAAAAAAGCTGAATACAGAAGCACACAAGGTCTGTATAAAATATGTTCCACTGAGAAAGTCTACAAGGAGATCAGATATTGTAAAGAGAACTTGACTGTACAGAAGAAAAATTGTTACGGAACTGCTTATAAAATGAGCATAAATCACAACAAATTAAGACAACCTGCACCGAGAGATTACTGATACAGAGCAGAAACTAAAACATTCATACCCGACGGAAGAAGCACAGGAGCAGAAATTTTATAGCTGTTCAGGAAATTGCAAAAAGAAACCCTAAATATTGTACACATACACAAAATTCAAACAAAAGGTACATCTTTAACTGGCCCACTACTCATAGGAGGTTCTTAAAACGATGATGATAACGAAATAAGCAAATTCCTGAAACCAGTATGAATCTATATCCATTGACTAAACTGGAGAGTTGAGGATACACAGTTTTTCAGTACCTTCCCACCTTGCAGGAGAGAGCGAGAGAGAGAGGGAGGGAGGGGAGGATAGGTAGGTAGGTGAAGGTTTAGGATCCCACCTTGCAGTACAAAGAGAGAGAGGTGAAGGTTTAGGGGTAATATATAAACTATTGGAAGAAAGGTGGCCTAGTGAGAGTATAGACAGTGAGGTTGAAGAGGTTATTATTTTTATTATCACACTGGCCTATTCCCACCAAGGCAGGGTGGCCCGAAAAAGAAAAACTTTCACCATCACTCACTCCATCACTGTCTTGCCAGAAGGGTGCTTTACACTACAGTTTTTAAACTGCAACATTAACACCCCTCCTTCAGAGTGCAGGCACTGTACTTCCCATCTCCAGGACTCAAGTCCGGCCTGCCGGTTTCCCTGAATCCCTTCATAAATGTTATTTTGCTCACACTCCAACAGCACGTCAAGTATTAAAACCATTTGTCTCCATTCACTCCTATCAAACACGCTCACGCATGCCTGCTGGAAGTCCAAGCCCTTCGCACACAAAACCTCCTTTACCCCCTCCCTCCAACCTTTCCTAGGCCGACCCCTACCCCGCCTTCCTTCCACTACAGACTGATACACTCTTGAAGTCATTCTGTTTCACTCCATTCTCTCTACATGTCCGAACCACCTCAACAACCCTTCCTCAGCCCTCTGGACAACAGTTTTGGTAATCCCGCACCTCCTCCTAACTTCCAAACTACGAATTCTCTGCATTATATTCACACCACACATTGCCCTCAGACATGACATCTCTTTGCCTCCAAGGACAAAGTTCTTTGTCTCCACAGACTCCTAAGTGCACCGCTCACCCTTTTCCCCTCATCAGTTCTATGATTCACCTCATCTTTCATAAACCCATCCGCTGACACGTCCACTCCCAAATATCTGAATACATTCACCTCCTCCATACTCTCTCCTTCCAATCTGCTATCCAATCTTTCATCACCTAATCTTTTTGTTATCTTCATAACCTTACTCTTTCCTGTATTCACTTTTAATTTTCTTCTTTTGCATACCCTACCAAATTCATCCACCAATCTCTGCAACTTCTCTTCAGAATCTCCCAAGAGCACAGTGTCATCAGCAAAGAGCAACTGTGACAACTCCCACTTTGTGTGATTCTTTATCTTTTAACTCCACGCCTCTTGTCAAGACCCTCACATTTACTTCTCTTACAACCCCATCTATAAATATATTAAACAACCACTGTGACATCACACATCCTTGTCTAAGGCCTACTTTTACTGGGAAATAATTTCCCTCTTTCCTACATACTCTAACTTGAGCCTCACTATACTCGTAAAAACTCTTCACTGCTTTCAGTAACCTACCTCCTACACCATACACCTGCAACATCTGCCACATTGCCTTCCCTATCCACCTTGTCATACGCCTTTTCCAAATCCATAAATGCCACAAAGACCTCCTTAGCCTTATCTAAATACTGTTCACTTATGTGTTTCACTGTAAACACCTGGTCCACACACCCCCTACCTTTCCTAAAGCCTCCTTGTCCATCTGCTATCCTATTCTCCGTCTTACTCTTAATTCTTTCAATAATAACTCTACCATGCACTTTACCAGGTATACTCAACAAATTTATCCCCCCATAATTTTTGCACTCTCTTTTGTCCCCTTTGCCTTTATACAAAGGTACTATGCATGCTCTCTGCCAATCCCTAGGTACCTTACCTTCTTCCACACATTTATTAAATAATTGCACCAACCACTCCAAAACTATATCCCCACCTGCTTTTAACATTTCTGTCTTTATCCCATGAATCCGGGCTGCCTTACCCCCTTTCATTTTACCTACTGCCTCACGAACTTCCCCCACACTCACAACTGGCTCTTTCTCACTCCTACAAGATGTTATTCCTCCTTGCCCTATACACGAAATCACAGCTTCCCTATCTTCATCAACATTTAACAATTCCTCGAAATATTCCCTCCATCTTCCCAATACCTCTAACTCTCCATTTAATAACTCTCCTCTCCTATTTTTAACTGACAAATCCATTTGTTCTCTAGGCTTCCTTAACTTGTTAATCTCACTCCAAAACTTTTTCTTATTTTCAACAAAATTTGTTGATAACATATCACCCACTCTCTCATTTGCTCTCTTTTTACATTGCTTCACCACTCTCTTAACCTCTCTTTTTCTCCATATACTCTTCCCTCCTTGCATCACTTCTACTTTGTAAAAACTTCTCATATGCTAACTTTTTCTCCCTTACTACTCTCTCTACATCATCATTCCACCAATCGCTCCTCTTCCCTCCGGCACCCACCTTCCTGTAACCACAAACTTCTGCTGAACACTCCAACACTACACTTTTAAACCTACCCCATACCTCTTCGACCCTATTGCCTATGCTCTCATTAGCCCATCTATCCTTCAATAGCTGTTTATATCTTACCCTAACTGCCTCCTCTTTTAGTTTATAAACCTTCACCTCTCTCTCCCCTGATGCTTCTATTCTCCTTGTATCCCATCTACCTTTTACTCTGTGTAGCTACAACTAGAAAGTGATCTGATTTATCTGTGGCCCCTCTATAAACATGTACATCCTGAAGTCTACTCAACAGTCTTTTATCTACCAATACATAATCCAACAAACTACTGTCAGTTCGCCCTACATCATATCTTGTATACTTATTTATCCTCTTTTTCTTAAAATA
Organism: Cherax quadricarinatus; assembly: GCF_038502225.1. NCBI lineage: Eukaryota > Metazoa > Arthropoda > Malacostraca > Decapoda > Parastacidae > Cherax > Cherax quadricarinatus. The sequence continues at coordinate 9,960,756 of NC_091343.1, read as the reverse complement.
TGTATTACCTATAACTAAACCCCTTTCTATACAATGTTCAATCAAAGGACTCCCATTTTCATTTACACCTGGCACCCCAAACTTACCTACCACACCCTCTCTAAAAGTTTCTCCTACTTTAGCATTCAGGTCCCCTACCACAATTACTCTCTCACTTGGTTCAAAGGCTCCTATACATTCACTTAACATCTCCCAAAATCTCTCTCTCCTCTACATTCCTCTCTTCTCCAGGTCCATACACGCTTATTATGACCTACTTTTCGCATCCAACCTTTACTTTAATCCACATAATTCTTGAATTTACACATTCATATTCTCTTTTCTCCATCCAAAACTGATCCTTTAACATTACTGCTACCCCTTCCTTTGCTCTAACTCTCTCAGATACTCCAGATTTAATCCCATTTATTTCCCCCCACTGAAACTCCCCTACCCCCTTCAGCTTTGTTTCGCTTAGGGCCAGGACATCCAACTTCTTTTCATTCATAACATCAGCAATCATCTGTTTCTTGTCATCCGCACTACATCCACGCACATTTAAGCATTCCAGTTTTATAAAGTTTTTCTTCTCTTTTTTTAGTAAATGTCTACAGGAGAAGGGGTTACTAGCCCATTGCTCCCGGCATTTTAGTCGCCTCATACGACACGCATGGCTTACGGAGGAAAGATTCTTTTCCACTTCCCCATGGACAATAGAAGAAATAAAGAAGAACAAGAGCTATTTAGAAAAAGGAGAAAAACCTAGATGTATGTATATATATATGCATGTGCGTGTCTGTGAAGTGTGACCAAAGTGTAAGTAGGAGTAGCAAGATATCCCTGTTATCTAGCGTGTTTATGAGACAGAAAAAGAAACCAGCAATCCTACCATCATGCAAAACAGTTACAGGTTTCTGTTTCACAGTCATCTGGCAGGACGGTAGTACTTCCCTGGGTGGTTGCTGTCTACCAACCTACTGAAGAGGTATGGGATAGATTTAAGAATGTAGTATTAGTGTTCAGCAGAAATGTGTGGTTACAGGAAAATGGGTGCGGAGAGAAGAAGAGCGATTGGTGGAATGATGAGGTAGAGAGAAGTAAGAGAGAAAAACTTAGTATATGAGAGATTTTTACAAAGTAGAAGTGATGCAAGGAGGAAGGAGTATATGGAGAGAAATAGAGAAGTTAAGAGAGTGGTGAAGCACTGTAAAAGAAAAGCTAATGAGAGTGGGTGAGATACTATCAACAAATTTTGCTGAGAATAAGAAAAAGTTTTGGAATGAGATTAATAAGTTAGGATAGCCTAGGGAACGAATGAATTTGACAGAAATAGGAGAGAAGAGTTATTAAATGGAGAGTTGAAGTATCGAGCAGATGGAGGGAATATTTTGAGGAACTGTTAAATGTTGTTGAAGATATGGAAGCTGTGATTTCGTGCATTGGGCAGGGAGATGTATCATCTTGTAGGAGTGAGGAAGAGCCAGTTGTGAGTGTGGAGGGGGATGTGGATGCGTGAGGTATTGGGCAGAATGAAAGAGGGTAAAGCAGCTGCGATTGATGGGGATACAGTTTTAGAGTGAATGTCTTGCCAGAGGTGCTCCTGTACTATAGTTTAAAAACTGCAACATCAACACCCCTCTTTCAGAGCACAGGCACTGTACTTCCCACTTGCAGGACTAAAGTCTGGCTTGCTGGTTTCCCTGAATCCCTTCATATTGTTCACCTATATTTCACTGTACACACTTGGTCTACACATCCCCTACCCTTTCTAAAGCCTTCTTGTTCATCTGCTATCCTACTCTCCATCTTACTCTTAACTCATTCAATAATAACTCTACCATATACTTTGCCAGCTATACTCAACGGGGTTATTCCCCTATATTTTTACTCTTGTTTGTCCCCTTTGCCTTTATACAAAGGAACTATGCATGCCCTCTGCCAATCCCTAGGTACCTTACCCTCTTCCGTTCATTTATTATATAAAAGCACCAACCAATCCAAAACTATATCTCCACCTGCTTTTAAAATTTCTGTCTATGCAATCAATCCCAGCTGGTTTACTCTTTCATTCTACCCACTTCCTCACGCACCTTCCCCCACACTCTGAACTGGCTCTTCCTCACTCCTATAAGATGTTATACCTCCCTGAGGACGAGGGTCCCCAGGACCCTCATCCTCAGAGAAAAGAATAAACTTGCAGGCAGCACCTGGGCATGATTCGTGGAACTCTTTATTTATACAGAAGTGCAAAATACCACTAGTACCAGCACTCGGTATTTGTTGGAGCAAAAGCTTAGATCATGGTGAGATCCCAAAAGCTTTAAAAAGTTCAGGCATGGTTCTCTGCACAAAGGAAGCAGTAGAGCTTTGACAAAAAAAAATGAGGAATGGTACTAACATCACGCATCATATATGTCTTTGAAAGAATGGGGAGATACAAAATTACTAACTTTTTGGAAAAGCTTAATTTATAAACCCAAGTCAATATAAATTTGGAGCTGGACGATTTCGCTCATCATAGTTGCCAGACCAACATGAGAAAATTACGGAAGCTTCGGAAGAAAATAAAAAATGTTGGTATGGTCTACTCAGACTTCGTAAAGGCATTGCGAAATGCGAAAATGGAGACAATGCCCACGAAATAGTCAGTACGGATAACAGGAAAAGCAGGAAAATTAATATTTCAATTTGTAACGAGCAGAACATAGCAGTAAACAAAAGAATAATCTAGCAATTAGCAGAGTAGTTCTGTATTCCAAGGCACGTCTTGGCTCTACTGTTACTCATCCTCATAGCAGACATAAACAAAAACACTGGCTGCAGTTTTGTATCATCCTGCGAACTATACCAAAATCATCATGAAAGTCGCCTCGGTAGAAGACAGAAAAATTGCAAGCAATTACCAGCCAAATCTTGCAGTGGACAGTGGAAGATCACATGTTTAATGGTGACAAATTATAAATGTTCAGATTCAGAAAGAATGAAGAACTCCAACTGAGAACTAGACACAAAACACACTGCTGAAGTTCCGTACACGAAAGACTTGTGTAGTAACGTTAATTATGGCTTATTGTTCTGGCTTAGTGATAAATACTGAGTATTTATTTTTTTTACTTTATTGTTACATACGCCTAAACAGGCTCCTGTCCGGTGCAGACATGGACTAATGGCTTGACAGGGTGCGTTTATGTAACAGTTCGGCGCTGATGTCTTCAATCAAGGCAAGAGTAATATAAAAGCTGGATCGTTCACATTACACACAGTCATTGTAGCATTTAAACAATTAGGAACTTCTCAAAATACTGGGAATGTACACTTTTTCAGCGTTCATGATCTAAAATATTCAGCCTACTACCAGCAGATATCAGAAATATTGCTGGAACAAGTGCAGAAGTCTTCAAAAGTTAACTGGATTACTACCTCTGTAAGATCGACCAGGCTGTAATGGCTGTGTGGACGAGTGGGCCGTCAACCGTAACATTAAGCCTAGTTAACAAACAACATAAAAGACTGGCCCCCAAGCCGGGCTGTGAGGGTAGAAAAACTCTCGAACCCTGCCACGTGTAAATCAGAGGCAGATGTTGATGGAAACGGATGTGAAATTCGTGTATCGCTGGGAAAAGATGCAGATAGGAGCGATTGTGGGAGGCAGCAGGAGTGGACAGGAACATTGAGGAAGGCAGCAGAAGCAGTTGACAAGAGCGCTTGAGGAAGGCAGTAGGTGTAGCTGGGAACGCATGAGTAATGGAGAGGTTTGGAAATAAAATTCAAGACCTGCATACCTACCAGTGATATTCTGGATGTGTGTATGCGGTTCTTATTACCTAGACAGATCTTTTGACGTTGTAGTTTCTATCTCCTACAATTTTGGTACCCTAGACTTGTCTCTTTACATCAACTTAGGAATCGTTTTTGGTCTTGCCAGGTTTTGAAGGCGATATACTTTTACATTTCCCAAGATTTTATGAAGCTAGATATACCCTAACATTGTAGTAGGATGTGAGCTTTGTAGACACGTCTTATGCTGCTGCTGTGATATTCATTTCATCAGTGTATTGCTGCTATGGTGATATTCTCTTGTGTGCTATTGCTCCAGTAATTTCTGATGTAATGTTGACAACTGTGGTTTTTCCAGGATAAGACTTGCGTGTTTTTTTTTTTTTTTTTTTTTTTTTTTTTGGGGGGGGGGGAGACTAATATAGATATGAATGTTTCCCACTAGGGTGGTTTTGGAAATGTTTAGCCTCCCAGTTGAACAGGATTCTGGGATGTAGCACAGGTACGGAAAAATATATGAGAGATCCCCAAGATGTCCCTTAAGGACTGATGGTGGATTGCTGGTCCAAACTTGCCTAAAGGGTCTTTTTTACCCGTGGTTAGCTAAAAACCTGTTGGCTTTTAGTAAAAACTTGGGATGTGGACGATTGTGTGTGATTGATCATCTATAATATTTGAACATATAAAGTAAAATTCAGCCTCAGGCCTCGCAATTTCAGGCAACATTGCGTGCATTTGATCACCCAAACCTTTTTTTTTTTTTAAATTCCGATTGATGGGCATTTATTATATTTTTTTTAAACTATCATTAAAAGATTTTTTAAAATCTTAACTTTAATTCTAATTTTGTAATGTCATATGTTTGATTGTAGGTGTCTGATGTATAGCATAAAAATAATTTAGTTTGCCTGTTACGTGTATCTTATTTTACGAGTCATAGGAAATGTGCTCACTAAATGAGCACATTTCCTAAATGTTTTAGTTTTTATCGAGGTACATATAGTGTTTAGATAAAATAAATGAGAGTATAAGAAAAAATAAAGATAATATTAATAACCAGACGTCACTGACAATGTAAAGAGGTTGTAGATGGTCATTAGATTTCAAAAGCAGGAATATAAAGTCCACTGGTGTCTACGAAAATAATTTGTTCATATATTATTCCATATATATCAACAATTTATTATTCTCACTGCTGGTAAATAATGAAAGTTGTTTAAAACAGAAAAAAGAAAAAAAATCCCTATGGATGATCGGAGTTGTCATAGTATTTGGGTATATGTGAATTAACATTACGCGTGTCTGTGGTCAGACTTCCTTCGTCATTATACCCAGTCAAGCCCACATAGTCATCACAGCTGGCTGGTCAGGCTTCTCCTGCAGAAACTTGTCTAGTTTCCTCTTGAAGACTTGGGCTGTTGTTGCTGGCAAAATGTCTTATGTTCCACTGTCTACTGTGTGTAGTTCTGAAAAATTGAGGAACTGATTTCGTCATCTTTACAGTCTTCGTATAGTATTACTATTGAAGAATAAAAGGGCACAATACTGTGACTGGAACAATACACAAATAACCCGCACATAAGAAACTGAAATTAGTAAGTTTCATTTTATGTATGAGTTTGAATCACTATATTGAAAAAATCAATAGTTCCTGAAACGCCATCAAACCAAGATACTCAGGTGTTGCGCATGTCTAATTCCTCGTGCCTCATATTTCCTTAAAGGTTTAATGAGCCGTGAACCGCGGATGTTGACAGTGTTTTTAACAGTGCCTTGCCACCCTCCTTCTCCTTGGTTTTACTCTGCGTTTCCTCTCACGTCTTTCACTTCGGGGAATTTTTAAAATACCGCACAGAACCTGGTAATAAAAAAATATTCATGATTGACTATAAGATTAAACTTCAGTATGCTTTGAGACTGCCCAAGCAGTTTAAAGATTTAAGGGAAAGTCTGGTGGCGGTAAATGATCTTTTTTCTAGGTACACTCTAATGTTTTGAAAGGTAATGTGATTAAAGAACATTATTTTAATAATATTCTCGGCTTCAGACACCGTGTTTGTTACTGTGATGAAGCCATTTGTGAAACTAATTTTATTTTTCATCATTTTTATCTGTGTATGTTGGCATCGAGAGAGAGACGGACGGACGGAGAAGAAAAGAGAGAAAGAGAATAGGTTATTTTATGGTTCTATACCAGCCTCCAAACACTTAAGCCTCCCACGTCTAACACTCAAACCAATACCCACGACCCACACCCGTGCCATCCGCATTACCAAAACCAGTACTCACTCCCACACCTATACCTGGTTACCTGGAGGTTATTCCGGGGATCAACGCCCCCGCGGGCCGGTCCATGACCAGGCCTCCCGGTGGATCAGGGCCTGATCAACCAGGCTGTTACTGCTGGCCGCACGCAGTCCAACGTACGAGCCACAGCCCGGCTGATCCGGCACTGACTTTAGGTATCTGTCCAGCTCTCTCTTGAAGGCAGCCAGGGGTTTATTGGCAATTCCCCTAATGCTTGATGGGAGGCTGTTGAACAGTCTTGGGCCCCGGACACTTATGGTGTTTTCTCTTAGTGCACCAATGGCGCCCCTACTTTTAATTGGGGGTATTTTGCATCGCCTACCCAGTCTTTTACTTTCGTAGGGAGTGATTTCTGTGTGCAGATTTGGGACCATTCCTTCCAGGATTTTCCAAGTGTAGATTATGATATATATCTCTCTCCTGCGTTCCAACGAGTACAAGTCAAGTGCTTCCAAGCGTTCCCAGTAGATAAGGTGCTTGACAGCGTTTAAAAAAAAAAATTAAACGCCTACCAGATACAAATCGTATTAACGAGAGCTTGGCCATAGCTACAAGTGCATTTCTCACTTTCAGACAACTTCCAACTCACTCCAAAAAGTTTGATATACTTACGTATTAAAAAAAAAAAAGAATCACTGTAAACTGATGCATAAGCTGTAATTTTGCCAAATAGTTTTCGAGAGATTAGTAATTGCGTTGCTTGGGTACACAAGCCATACTAGTTGCGCCTTGGGGAAGCTCTCTTTCTAATGTCAGAGTTTATGCGCTGAAGACTTAGGATTTTTTTTATTTCGAGAGCCTTAAATTAGTTCTTAATTATAAAGCTTTTGTAGTAACTGCCTGATGAAGCGGTTCACCTCGACTGTTGTGGTCAAGCAATGTAATTAGAGACGTCAAGCTACCTTTTTTTCAGTGGCATTCAGACTGCCTGGAGCTGCGTGGTTGTATGTTCCTCTAGACTACCTAAGTCCAGTAGTTATTCTAACTACTTGACACTGCCTCAGTAATGAGTATGTATTAAGCTAATTAAGCCTTTAAACCAATTAAGAAGTTAATGCCTAATTGCCATGTGGTTACGTATTCACTTAAAATATTCAAATTAAAACTGCGTGAATTTACAAGCTAAGAAATTACAGATTTTTTTTGTCATGTTTGTTTTAGGGCCGTTTGCCATCAGGATGCATCAGTATCCTTGCTTCTGTTGTCTCTACATACTGCTGTCATGTTTGTAGCAGTATTCTGATTTCACGCCCTGTTTATTCTCGCCTTTTGTCTTCATAATGATATCCGCTCGGCATCTCCCCCTTTCCCACTCTCTTACCCCTCCCCCCTCTCCTACTTCATCACCCTTCTCTACTCTTAACTCTCACTCCCCTTCACCCCTCATCTATCTTCATCATCATCCCGCTGCTTCTGATTCCCATCTTTATCCCAGACTCCCCTTCCCGTTACATTCACTTATTACATTTACATTCTCTCTCTCATTATCACCTTTACGTCTCCCCCTCTAAGCTTGTCCCTGGGGAGCCATCACCGTCTCTCCTCTCCTCCCCTATTTATCTCTTCCCATTGTTACTTTATTCATTTACTCTTTTCCTCCAGGCCTTGTCACAGCTTATTTTTTTTTTTGTGTGTGTTGCATTCCTCTTCCTCTTGTCTCCATGTCTCACACCACCTATCTTTCATGTTATAATTTTTCCTCCTCCCTCTCCCTCGTGTTGGCTCTTCCATCCTTCTGTTCTGCCTTCCCTACCCGTGTGGTTCCTGCACTTTCAGCACTCAAACGTGTTCTCTCTCTCTCTCTCTCTCTCTCTCTCTCTCTCTCTCTCTCTCTCTCTCTCCCTTCTCACACGTTCGTGTTGCTTGACCTTTACTATTCACTCTTCCATATTCCTCATTGCTCTTCCGTCCTGTCTCGTGCAGTCAGACTTTGTTCTTCCATCCTCTCCCTATCCCTGTTATTTACACATTTCTATCTCTCTACCCCTTACCCTAGCCTTCTTACCCACTTGTTTTCTCCCATTCCCCTACCTAGCTTAATCTACCTTTCCCATGCTTTTTTCCTCTTCCTTCCATCTCCCTATATCTCGCTATTTTCCCAAACTCCCTCCACCTTTTTCCCCCCAGTCCCAGCATAACTAGCTGTTATTTCTACTTCGGTTGTTATATAGCAGATCATTCTGGCATCAGTGCTGATAATCGTACTTCAACGTTTAATGATTAATTTCAGCTGCCTCGTTTCCAGACGCAACGAGGACGTTGTTTTTAATTTACCTGTTTATGGTTTAAATTAGGTTCTTTAAATAAAAGGCACGATACTGTGATTGGAGCAATGCACACAACCCGCACATAGGAGACGTTTCGGTCCGATTTGGACCGTTTACAAAATCAGTGTGATATTGTGTCCCGTATATCGATTGCTAGCGCACTCGGTTCACACACTGAGGTCCGGGGTTCGATCCCCGGTACGGTTGGAAACATTATTACGTGTTTTCTTAAGACACCTGCTGCCCTTGTTCACCTATCAGTAAAATAGGTACTTGGGTGTTAGGTGACTGGTGTGGGTCACATCCTAGAACAAAATTGACCTAATTTGCCGGAAATTCTTTACATAACAAAGGGCTTTCTATATAGTAGTATGTCATTGATGTCGGCTTGACCTGGACACCTTGTGCATGTACTTGTAGAAATAATGATTATTTATTATTATTATTATTATTATTATTAATGTATTACGTTCTTTCTGCGTCTATGCAACCTAATCCAGCATAAATTAACCTAAGCTGATGTAACCCAACCCAGTCTAACCTAAAATAAAGAAAATGACATTTTTAAATTTAACAGGAAGTTTTAAGAAATTGATGTGAACCTCGTAATGTAATGAATGTGTTAATAAATGAAGATAGCTTGCAGAGAGAGTATTGTAGCAGCACACTGCTGATGTACTCAGTTTTATTTAAAAGCTAAAAACAAAGGGGCAAAAAAAAAAAAAATCGCAGAGATGGTGGAGGTCATCCATAATGGCAGGGGGTCGCTTGTATGGGTATCTTCTGGAGGTTACTAATAGATAATGAGCGAGTCTGGTCAGAAAGGTGTGTGCGGACATTTTGTGTTTTGGGAAGTTAGGCTAGGGGACGAGCATTTATGTAGCTGCTTTCTTGGTAATTGGAGTGTGTAACGACCTAGTTGCTGTATAGCCCTTGTGGCTTAGCGCTTCTTTTTGATTATAATAATAATAACGACCTAGCTGAATCTGCTGGAGTGGCGCACCCTGGCTCCTGGGCCTTTCTCCCTACTTTCTATGGACTGATTTCTTTAGCACGATCATCTCTACTTTTCAAAAGATATCTTGAGACTCAAAATAGCTTGAATAAAGTATAGGGTAATTGTAAACGAAGACAGAACCGGCCTCAGTGAGCCACAATTCAGATCCACTTTAGCTTGATTTCCTTTTGAAGATTCCATAAGAGGTGGAGCGGTGGGTGCGTATTAAGTTAACTTACATTATTCGGTTTCCTAGCTATTTATCGCTTTACCATCATAATGATAAAAGTTTATTATGTGTCTGTTTCATCTGTGTTCAGGTTCCCTCTGTGTCCTCTCGTCCTGCTCCCTCTCTGCCAGTCGGTCCTTGCCCACCCCGTTGATGCCATGAAGTAGTATATATAGTATGCTATGAAAATGTATATTCTAGTTCATTTCACTATTCATACAATGTTTCCAGCACAGTGTTTCCTATGGTACAGTCCCTCCACAAAAGTGACAGTAAAACAAGCGCACAAAATACTATAGACCGACAGCACTGAAGTCGCACATTTTCATTATCTTGAAAGAATTCTATGAAGGATGAAACCACACAAGTGCATCACTTAACACATCGGTCCTGGGACCAAGGTCCCAGGACCGAAACGTGTGCAATAAAGATGTCCTAGGTGTATGCACTTGTCTTATCCATATTGTTGGTATCATTAATACTTTTACCTGTATCCTTATGAAGCAACAGTGTTCAACACTGGTTCTCAGACATTGCACAACCCACGGTAAGTAACTCCTACCTCTCGTAGATATTAGTGTACATTGACTTTGCAAAAAACTTCGATAGGTGACCATATCTCGAGGATTTTGCGGGGGTCAGCGCCCCCGCGGCCCGGTATTTGATCAGGCCTCGCGGTGGATCAGGGCTTAGATCAACCAGGCTGGTACTGCCTGCCGCACGCAAACCATGAAGTAATAGCACACAAAATGCTTGCAAAAGGAGTAACTGGTAACTCGTCATGGTCGACATGGTACAGTGGACAACACTGTCCTAGTTTTTTTGGACTGGCTGGTTCCGTTCAGCGAGTTAAGAAGTGGCAATGGAGTTGGTGGGAAGGACTATGTATCTCTTCTCGGCAGTGTCTTCTCTGGGTGTGTTGATAGTGCTCGCCGTCTGCAGTCTCTGATGAAGTGACAGGATAGTGGAGTTTGGAAAATACCTGTTCAATTATAGTGCATTCTTCCTCAAGGAACTCGTTGCTGCAGATTCTGAGTGCAATATAATTACACCACGTGGTTTTGGTGTCGTGGTGAGAGTAGAAGTGGAGAAGATCGTTTTGGTTGGTGGGTTTTCGATAGACTTTAAAACGAAGTTCGTGGTCAGCTTTGCAGAGTAGTACATCAAGGAAAGGAAGAGTGTTGTCGACCTCTTCTTCAAGTGTGAACTGGATTGAAGGCTCGACCTGGTTGAGCTTGTCTTGGAAGGAACGTTGAAGCGTTTAGTTATGAGGAGAATGTCGTCAACATAACGGAGCCAGGTGACAGACGAAGGAATAATGGTGGAGAAACGTTCGGCTTCTAGATGTTCCATGTATAGGTTCGCTAGGACTGCACTGAGTGGCGAACCCATGGGTAGTCCAAAAGTCTGCTGAAAGAGGTGATTTTCAAAAGAGAAACACGTAAAGCCAACACATAGTTCAACCAGGATCAAGTGAATCGTCAATTTTCTTGCGCAAGACGATGGCTTGTTTAGTAGGTACTTTAGTGAATAGGGAAGTCACGTCAAGGCTGGAAAGTTTCTTGTTCCTGATGTTGATGTTGCGAATGCGATTGAGAAGATCACCTGAGTGTTTGAGATGTGCTGGACTGATAGTGCCCAAGAGTTTCGAGAGGTGTTTGGCGAGAATTCCTGAGAGCTTGTGGGGAGCACTGCCTATTCGAGGATATGGGCCTCAGTGGGACCAGGCTTGTGAGTCTTTGGCAGGCCGTACAAGTTCAAAGCCCCGGCTCGTCGCCAGGGTATAGCTTAGGCAGGATGTAGGAATCAAGCTCCTGCATCTGAAGGGACACGATAGGTTACCTGGCAGACAGTATAACAGAATCGTTGTATATTACTTCAAACACACCACCTCGTTACGAACACCAAACCTCACAACAGAGTATCATCCTTACAGCTTCTATGAGAGAGGCGTCCATTGAGGACACAGCAAGTCTTAGTGATATAAGCCAATTCTTTCGAATGGGCCGCTGACAACAGTA
>NC_091343.1:9889179-9941679 GCF_038502225.1 Cherax quadricarinatus | reverse complement strand
GGACTGTTACGTGGGTCATGGGGATCAGGGTGCTGCTGGTTCAACTGTGGTTGGGACTCAGTGCGGCCCGCACGTAAAAGTAGTTGATGAGCTGATCATGGGGGACTGGCATGACCGGATCGACCGGGTTGATCGGGTACTCATGGTAACCGAGTCAAAATGACTTAATATCAAAGAGTTTCTGACAGTGTCGGAGAAAGAGTCAAGAGGTTTAAAGTAACACATACCCTCTTTCCCTTCCCTTTTTCTTTTAGAGTTGCCCAGGTATGAGGCCTCCTGACAGGCAGAGCTGCCCATCATCAAGGGCTGTTTTACCAGTAGGACTTAGAAGGCCATTGCTCGCTGCTCTTGCTAACACCACGTTCACACATTACAGCATTATTTATAAAAATAACTACCAATTTCTCGTTTCCTTTTATCTTAACGACAGGAATTCCAACGTAAATTATTGGTGTGTAACGTAAGTTGTACTTCAGAGGATTATGACTGTGATCCTCTGAAGCTGTGACTTCGTCTGTGTGTTTTCTTCTGCTGACTCACACTGTGAAAGGAAAGTGACATTATTTGTTGTTTACAGCGTCGTAAAGAACGGCCCAGACTCTCCTCGCAGACTGTTATAAGTAAATGTGAAGGAAGAGTTTCTACACAGTGGAGGAGTGAAGGCTCAGTGCCAGGGAATGTTTTATTTTCTAAACAAAATTGGTAACATCAGCATTATTCTACTACCCTATTTTGCCTAATAGCTGTATTGTGGGAGCTAAAACATGTTTCCTATCATATTCAGTCAAAATTTGGTGGAGATTTTAGGTAATTAAATTCGTCAGCCTGAGCTGGGAGATTTCATTAGGGCATTAGGTTGCCGTAAAGCATTCTACTATGGGTTCAGAATGTAAAGCAACTTCAAACGTTTCGTTTCAGCAGGACTGGAGTTCTGTTACTTGTGGGTGATGGGGAGAGGTAATTGTGCTGCTTGAGATTACACACTGAGTGGTGGTGGTGATCTCAGTGGCGGCACCACGTACATTGATGATGATGATGATGATGATGGACTGGCGATAACGTTGATAACGACCGTGTTGATGGCGTTCTCTAATGGTAGCAGGTGGCTAAAATGACTTAATATCAAACCCGGAGATCTTCCTGACCGTGCTGTGTAGAGTCAAGGGTAAACACACACACCCTCTGCTTCCCTCCTTCACCTCTCCCTTCTGCAGAGTGCCAGGGGTGATGAGGGGCCTCCTTCACCTCTCGCACCCGCAGAGTGCCAGGGGTGATGAGGGCCCTCCTTCACCTCTCCCATCCGCAGTGCCAGGGGCGATAAGGGGCCTCCTTCACCTCTCGCACCCGCAGAGTGCCAGGGGTGATGTGGGCCCTCCTTCACCTCTCCCTTCCGCAGTGCCAGGGGTGATAAGGGGCCGCCTTCACCTCTCCCATCCGCAGAGTGCCAGGGGTAATGAGGGGCCTCCTTCACCTCTCCCATCCGCAGAGTGCCAGGGGTGATAAGGGACCTCCTTCACCTCTCTCTTCCGCAGAGTGCCAGGGGTAATGAGGGGCCGCCTCCACCTCTCCCATCCGCAGAGTGCCAGGGGTAATGAGGGGCCTCCTTCACCTCTCCCATCCGCAGAGTGCCAGGGGTGATGAGGGGCCTCCTTCACCTCTCCCTTCTGCAGTGCCAGGGGTGATAAGGGGGCTCCTTCACCTCTCTCTTCCGCAGAGTGCCAGGGGTAATGAGGGGCCTCCTTCACCTCTCCCATCCGCAGAGTGCCAGAGGTAACGAGGGGCCTCCTTCACCTCTCCCATCCGCAGAGTGCCAGAGGTAACGAGGGGCCTCCTTCACCTCTCCCATCCGCAGAGTGCCAGAGGTAACGAGGGGCCTCCTTCACCTCTCCCATCCGCAGAGTGCCAGGGGTGATGAGGGGCCTCCTTCACCTCTCCCTTCTGCAGTGCCAGGGGTGATGAGGGGGCTCCTTCACCTCTCCTCTGCAGTGCCAGGGGTGATGAGGGGCCTCCTTCACCTCTCCCATCCACAGCGTCAGGGGTGATGAGGGGCCTCCTTCACCTCTCCCATCCACAGTGCCAGGGGTGATGAGGGGCCTCCTCCACCTCTCCCACCCGCAGAGTGCAAGGGGTGATGAGGGGCTGGTAACAGGTTTTTAAGGGGTTGTGGCGAGTTGTTAAAGGGATATGGCGGGATGTTAAGGGGTTGATGGTTGGTTGTTAAAGGTGGTGGTGATTATAATAATATCTTTATTTACTACAAGTACATATACATGGTGTACAGCGCCAGCTGACATCAGTGACATACTACTATATAGAAAGCCGCTTGTTATGCTGAACATTTCCCGCAAATTAGGACAGTTTTGTCTCAGGATGCGACCCACCCCAGTCGACTAGCACCCAGGTACCCATTTAAAACTGACGGGTGGACAGGGACAGCAGGTGTCTAATGGAAACACGTCCCTAATGTTTTCCAGCCGTACCAGAGGAGATTCGAACCCCGGACGTAAGTGTGTGAGCGGAGTGCGCTAGCGATCGAGCTACGGAACACCTAATTTGGTTATTAAAGGGTGATTGTGGGCTTTAAGGACCGGGACAGGAACGAAAAGGAATGTGGATATTACACTGAGGTGTGGGAGGAGCAGTGATGGGAAGAGGGGGTTGATATTAGGAGGTTCACTGAGGTGGTGGTAAGGGTAGGTGAAGGGTCGGTAAGGGGTAAATTATGGGACTGCAGGAGGTGGGGAGGAGCTTCGGGGGAAGGCGGGAGGAAGGCCAGAGATGTTGGCTGCCCAGTAAATATTCTGACACAAGTGATGCGTTTCACATGACCGCTTGTTATTACACAGACCCGCTAGCTCTCCCCTCCCCAACTTCCCTCTCTCTTCTCCCTCCTCACCCCGTGTTCCCTACCCCTTACTTCCTCTTGTTCCCTGGCTCTGCTCACCCTTAATTCTCTACCCTTAGCTCCCTACCCCTTGCCTCCCTGTTTTCTTGGAGTTTACCTGGAGAGAGTTCCGGGGGTCAACGCCCCCGCGACCCGGTCTGTGACCTGTCTCTAGCTCCCTCAGCTTATTCCCTTCATTTTGCTTCCTCCCTCTTGTTCCTTCTCTCCCACCTTGGTCGTTGTCTTCCATCTTCATTATTTCCCACCTTATTCGTTCTCTTCCGTCTTTGTCCTCTCCAAACAATTTTTTCATGAATGAGCCTCAAAGCCCTGCCAATGTAGGCCAGATTTCTGACATAACCCTAACTCCACTAAACCTTGAGAAAGCCATCGACGACATGCCCATGCACTCAGCCCCAGGCCCAGACTCGTGGAACTCGGTGTTCATTAAAAACTGCAAGAATCCCCTCTCATGGGCCCTAAGTATGCTATGGAGAAGGAGCTTAGACACAGGCGAGATTCCACAGTCACTAAAAACAACAGATATAGCCCCACTCCATAAAGGTGGCAGCAAAGCAGTAGCTAAGGACTATAGACCAATAGCTTTAACGTCCCACATCATAAAAATCTTTTAAAGAGTTCTAAGAAGCAGGATAGCAAACCACCCGGTTAAAGAGTTCTAAGCAGGAGGATAGCAAACCACCCGGACTCCCAAAAATTGCACAACCCCGGGCAACATGGTTTCAGAGCAGGTCGCTCCTGCCTTTCGCAACTGCTTGACCACTATGATATGGTCCTAGATGCACTGGAAAACAAACTGAATGCGGATGTAGTATACACAAGACTTTGCAAAATCCTTTGACAAGTGCGACCATGGTGTAATAGCACACAAAATGCGTGCTAAAGGGATAACCGGAAAAGTAGGCAGATGGATCTTGAACTTTCTAACCAATCACACACAAAGAGTAGTGGTAAACAGAGTTAAATCAGATGCCATAGTGAAGAGCTCTGTCCCACAAGGCACAGTACTCTCACTGATCCTGTTCCTTATTCTCATATCAGACATAGACAGAGATGTAAACCACAGCACTGTATCATCTTTTGCAGACGATACTAGGATCTGCATGAGAGTGTCATCCATTGGGGACACGGCAAAGCTCCAAGAAGATATAAACCAAGTTTTCCAATGGGCAACAGAGAACAATATGATGTTCAATGACGGCAAATTCCAAATACTCCGTTATGGAAAACTGGAGGAAATAACTAGGACTGAGTATACTACAAACTCCAATCACACAATAGAGCGGAAAAGTAATGTGAAGGACCTGGGTGTGGTAATGTCCGAAGACCTCACCTTCAAGGACCACAACAATGCCACTATCACATCTGCTAGGAAACTGATAAGATGGATAATGAGAACATTCAAGACAAGAGATGCTAAGCCAATGATGATCCTTTTTAAATCACTTATTCTTTCTAGGCTGGAATACTGCTGTACATTAACATTCCCATTCAAGGCAGGTGAAATTGCAGAGCTAGAGAATGTACAGAGAACCTTTACTGCACGTATAAGTTCCATCAAACACCTCAACTACTGGGAGCACCTGGAAGCACTTGACTTGTACTCACTAGAGCGCAGGCGAGATATATATATCATAATCTACACCTGGAAGATTCTGGAGGGACTGGTCCCTAATATGCACACAGCAGTCACTTCATACGAAAGCAAAAGACTTGGCAGGCGATGCAACATACCCCCAGTGAAAAGTAGGGGCGTCACTGGTACACTAAGAGTAAGTGTCCAGGGCCCAAGACTGTTCAACAGCCTCCCACCAGTATTAAGGGGCATTACGGGAAGACCCCTGGTTGTCTTCAAGAGGGAGCTGGACAGATACCTAAAGACGGTGCGCGATCAGCCGGGCTGTGGTTCGTACGTTGGATTGCGTGCGGCCAGCAGTAACAGCCTCGTTGATCAGGCCTGATCCACCGGGAGGCCTGGTCGTGGACCGGGCCACGGGGGCGTTGATCCCCGGAATGCCCTCCAGGTAGACTCCTCCCACCTTGTTGGTTCTCTCCCACCTTGTTGGTTCTCTCCTATCTTCTTCGTTCTCTCCCACTTTGTTGGTTCTCTCCCATATTCTTCGTCCTCTCCCACCTTGTTCGTTCTCTCCCATCTTCGTCCTCTCCCACCTTGTTGGCTCTCTCCCATCTTCCCTGACTGACTCTGTCAAGTCTTCATCTGAACAAGAAACAGAAAAAAAGGAAGCCAAGATTTCCAGTATTGTAAAGGCATTGCTGACTCGAGCAATATTTTTGTGTAACCTGCAGTTTACCTGTACCTGTAGTCGCTTCCGGAGATCACCGCCTCTGCGGCCCAGCCCTAGATCAGGCTTCTTGGGTGTTGGGCTGATGGATCAGTCTATTGCTACCCGCTGCTCATAGTCTGGCTCCCTCTTAAAGACATCCAGGGGTCTGTTGGTAATCCTCCTTATGCATGAAGAGTGTTGAAAAGTCGTGGTTCCTTTACATTTATTTCACTCTCAGTATAGACTCATCGCATGCCTGCTTATCACCGGAGATGTCTTGTACCACGTACCAAACATCTTGTGTTCATACGTAGTGATTTCGGTGGACAGGTTTGGGATTAACCTCTCCAGAATCTTCCAGGTGTAGATTATCATGCATCTTTCGAGCCTGTGTTCTTAGGAATACGGTTCGAGATAATTCAGGCATCCTCAGTAATTTCGGTGCTTGACTGAAATTAAATGAGCTGGGAAAGTTCTCGGTTCTCTGTACATATTCAGGTTTCCGCATTTTCGCCTACCTTGAAGGAGGATGTTAGTGCACAGCAAATATTTCAACCTAAAGAGAACGATTTACTTGAATATCATCGTTGGCTTGGCTTCTTTTGTTTTGAAAGTTGTTATCCAAACTTTTATTTTCCTTGCGGATGAGATGATGACATTGTTGTGGTCTTTGAGGGTACGATCTTCTGACGTTATCACTTCCAGGTCTCTCGCATTAGACTTTGGCTCTGTTGAATGGTTTGAGTCTGTCTTTTACTATCTTGTCTTTATTTCCTCACGCCCTCCGTAACGTAGTAACTGAAATTTGTTCTCATTAAACATTATATTGTTGCCATGAACTTTCTGGAAAACTTTGTTGATATCAGCTTGGAGGCTTGTTGTGTCTTCTATGGATGCTACTCTTGTGCAGATTCTAGTATCACCTGCAAAGGAAGATACAGTGCTATGGTTTTTACCTTTTCCTTTGAGGATATGAGGATGGGAAAGAGAAGTGGAGCGAGTACTGTGCCTGATTTTACTGTTTACCATTACTCTTTGGGTTCTGTTATTTAGAAAGTTAAATATCCATCTGCCCACCTTTCCAGTTATTCCCTTAGCACACGTTTGTGCAATACTACCCAAGGTCTCACTTGTCAAAAGCTTTTGCCAAGTCAGTGTAGCCCATTTCTGCATTTTGTTCGTCTTACATTATATTCAGGATCATGTCCTAATGGTCTAACAGTTGCCAGAGGGAAGAGCGACCTGTTCTGAACCCATGCCGATTTGGCTTGTATAAATGCTGTGATTGGCAGACATGCTTCTTAAACATCTTTGAACAATCTTAATAATTTGACACATCAGCGCTGTCGCTTGCTGCCACCTTTGTGGAATGGGGCTATATCAGCGGTTATTAACGACTGTGGGGTGACTCTAATGCCCTTACTCCTCCATAGAATATTTAAGGGACATGATAATGTCTTGTAATTCTTGATGAATATGGAGTTCCATGAGTCAGGGCCTGGAGTGAAGTGCGTTGACTTGCAATCACTGGTTTATTTGACGTCAAGTGGGGTTAGGGTTATTTCAGAGATTATGGAGATGTCTGGCGTTTTGCTTCTCGGTCTTGAACTCATTTGGATGGTCAGTTTTAGGCTGAAATATTTCTTCTTTATTGTCATCAGTGTCTGTTCCGTCTTCTTCAATCAAAGGTCCGATTATAGATGTGTTTTCGTCCTAGATTTTGCATTTGAGAAGTATTTTGGATTTCTCTCATTTTCATCTATGGCTTTCTGTATTTGCATGCATTTGTTCTTAAGAATGTCCCATTTCGGGCTGCTGAGGCAGGACAACCCTCGAAACTGGTCACTGATAGCTGAAAATGTGACCAGGAACTGACTAGTTAACATGACTTAAGAAATCGTAATGACACGATTGCAAATAAACCATACCCCCGGCCGGGATTGAACCCGCGGTCATAGAGTCTCAAAACTCCAGCCCGTCGCGCTAACCACTAGACCAGCTAGCCACGGGCTGGAGTTTTGAGACTCTATGACCGCGGGTTCAATCCCGGCCGGGGGTATGGTTTAACTGACTAGTTACATAATGCGTCAACATAGTCTACAGTGGCTGGTCTCGGCTAATGTAGCATCACTCTCAGCCTGACTTAAGGATACATGAAGGATGCTTCCGAGGGTCATCGCCCCGATGGCCCGGTCTCAGACAAGGCCTCCTGATGAATTAAAGCCTGTTCAACCACGTTGTTAATGCTGGCCGCACGAACCACAGCCCGGCTGGTCAGGAACTGACTTTAGGAACTTATCCAGTTCCCTCTTGCAGACAGCAAGGGTTATATTGGTGATCATCCTTATGTATGATGGGAAGCTGTTGAATAATCCTACTGAAGTCTCACAGCTAAAGTTCCCACCTTGCAACAACATGTATGTAACCCATCATGTGTCGACTAGCTGGTGATGGTGTTTGGTGCGTCTCGGAGGCGCGAACAAGTGTATCAATCTTGCAGCATTGCTTAGGAGTGTGCGTTTCGTGTAGCTCGTGGCTGGGTGGTGATCCAGGAGTGTACGTGCTTGCGTCGTGATTCAGGGGTGTACGTAGTTGTTTCTTGATCCAGGGGTGTATGTGGCTGTGTCGTGGTCTAGAGTTGTACGTGGCTGTGTCGTGGTCTAGAGTTGTACGTGGCTGTGTCGTGGTCTAGAGTTGTACGTGGCTGTGTCGTGGTCTAGAGTTGTACGTGGCTGTGTCGTGGTCTAGAGTTGTACGTGGCTGTGTCGTGGTCTAGAGTTGTACGTGGCTGTGTCGTGGTCTAGAGTTGTACGTGGCTGTGTCGTGGTCTAGAGTTGTACGTGGCTGTGTCGTGGTCTAGAGTTGTACGTGGCTGTGTCGTGGTCTAGAGTTGTACGTGGCTGTGTCGTGGTCTAGAGTTGTACGTGGCTGTGTCGTGGTCTAGAGTTGTACGTGGCTGTGTCGTGGTCTAGAGTTGTACGTGGCTGTGTCGTGGTCTAGAGTTGTACGTGGCTGTGTCGTGGTCTAGAGTTGTACGTGGCTGTGTCGTGGTCTAGAGTTGTACGTGGCTGTGTCGTGGTCTAGAGTTGTACGTGGCTGTGTCGTGGTCTAGAGTTGTACGTGGCTGTGTCGTGGTCTAGAGTTGTACGTGGCTGTGTCGTGGTCTAGAGTTGTACGTGGCTGTGTCGTGGTCTAGAGTTGTACGTGGCTGTGTCGTGGTCTAGAGTTGTACGTGGCTGTGTCGTGGTCTAGAGTTGTACGTGGCTGTGTCGTGGTCTAGAGTTGTACGTGGCTGTGTCGTGGTCTAGAGTTGTACGTGGCTGTGTCGTGGTCTAGAGTTGTACGTGGCTGTGTCGTGGTCTAGAGTTGTACGTGGCTGTGTCGTGGTCTAGAGTTGTACGTGGCTGTGTCGTGGTCTAGAGTTGTACGTGGCTGTGTCGTGGTCTAGAGTTGTACGTGGCTGTGTCGTGGTCTAGAGTTGTACGTGGCTGTGTCGTGGTCTAGAGTTGTACGTGGCTGTGTCGTGGTCTAGAGTTGTACGTGGCTGTGTCGTGGTCTAGAGTTGTACGTGGCTGTGTCGTGGTCTAGAGTTGTACGTGGCTGTGTCGTGGTCTAGAGTTGTACGTGGCTGTGTCGTGGTCTAGAGTTGTACGTGGCTGTGTCGTGGTCTAGAGTTGTACGTGGCTGTGTCGTGGTCTAGAGTTGTACGTGGCTGTGTCGTGGTCTAGAGTTGTACGTGGCTGTGTCGTGGTCTAGAGTTGTACGTGGCTGTGTCGTGGTCTAGAGTTGTACGTGGCTGTGTCGTGGTCTAGAGTTGTACGTGGCTGTGTCGTGGTCTAGAGTTGTACGTGGCTGTGTCGTGGTCTAGAGTTGTACGTGGCTGTGTCGTGGTCTAGAGTTGTACGTGGCTGTGTCGTGGTCTAGAGTTGTACGTGGCTGTGTCGTGGTCTAGAGTTGTACGTGGCTGTGTCGTGGTCTAGAGTTGTACGTGGCTGTGTCGTGGTCTAGAGTTGTACGTGGCTGTGTCGTGGTCTAGAGTTGTACGTGGCTGTGTCGTGGTCTAGAGTTGTACGTGGCTGTGTCGTGGTCTAGAGTTGTACGTGGTTGTCGTGATCCAGGGGTGTACGTGGCTGTGTCGTGGTCTAGGGGTGTACGTGGCTGTGTCGTGGTCTAGGGGTGTACGTGGCTGTGTCGTGATCTAGGGGTGTACGTGGCTGTGTCGTGATCTAGGGGTGTACGTGGCTGTGTCGTGATCTAGGGGTGTACGTGGCTGTGTCGTGATCTAGGGGTGTACGTGGCTGTGTCGTGATCCAGGGGTGTACGTGGCTGTGTCGTGATCCAGGGGTGTACGTGGCTGTGTCGTGATCCAGGGGTGTACGTGGCTGTGTCGTGATCCAGGGGTGTACGTGGCTGTGTCGTGATCCAGGGGTGTACGTGGCTGTGTCGTGATCCAGGGGTGTACGTGGCTGTGTCGTGATCCAGGGGTGTACGTGGCTGTGTCGTGATCCAGGGGTGTACGTGGCTGTGTCGTGATCCAGGGGTGTACGTGGCTGTGTCGTGATCCAGGGGTGTACGTGGCTGTGTCGTGATCCAGGGGTGTACGTGGCTGTGTCGTGATCCAGGGGTGTACGTGGCTGTGTCGTGATCCAGGGGTGTACGTGGCTGTGTCGTGATCCAGGGGTGTACGTGGCTGTGTCGTGATCCAGGGGTGTACGTGGCTGTGTCGTGATCCAGGGGTGTACGTGGCTGTGTCGTGATCCAGGGGTGTACGTGGCTGTGTCGTGATCCAGGGGTGTACGTGGCTGTGTCGTGATCCAGGGGTGTACGTGGCTGTGTCGTGATCCAGGGGTGTACGTGGCTGTGTCGTGATCCAGGGGTGTACGTGGCTGTGTCGTGATCCAGGGGTGTACGTGGCTGTGTCGTGATCCAGGGGTGTACGTGGCTGTGTCGTGATCCAGGGGTGTACGTGGCTGTGTCGTGATCCAGGGGTGTACGTGGCTGTGTCGTGATCCAGGGGTGTACGTGGCTGTGTCGTGATCCAGGGGTGTACGTGGCTGTGTCGTGATCCAGGGGTGTACGTGGCTGTGTCGTGATCCAGGGGTGTACGTGGCTGTGTCGTGATCCAGGGGTGTACGTGGCTGTTCGGATCCCGGGGTAACGTGCGTGTCGTGATCAGGTACGTGGCTGTGGGATCAGGTGACGTCGTGTGTGATCCAGGGTGTACGACGTGGTGCTTAACGTTCAGTAAACGATTCTACAAGAGCAAGAATCATTGTTGCATATATTTAGAGATCACGTTCTGTATCTTTACACTGGGTTCTCAAACGTCGCAGTTGCCATCAAAAATCACCTGCTCACACACCAACGCAACACACACACACACACACACACACACACACACACACACACACACACACACACACACACACACTCACACTCGCACACACACACACACACACACACACACACACACACACTCACACACACACTCACTAGAGGACAGGAGGGATAGGGGGGACATGATTACGACATATAAAATTCTAAGAGGAATTGACAAGGTGAATAGGAACTGAATTTTTCAGAGATGGGACACATCAACAAGGGGTCACAACTGGAAATTGAAAACTCAGATGTCATAGGGATGTTACGAAGTATTTCTTCAGTCACTGAGTTGTCATTAAGTGGAACAGTCTGGAGAGTGATGTAGTGGAGGCAGGAGCCATACGTTGTTTTAAGAAAAGGTACAATAAAGTTCGTGTAGCAGGGAGATAGTGGACCTAGTAACGACTAGCGAAGAGGCGGGGCCAGGAACTGTGACTCGACCCCTGAAACCACAAATAAGTGAGCGCACACACACACACACACATACACCTCATTACAAACTCCACCCTCACAGCAACCACCCATAGTTCCTTAGCAGGTCTCCCACAGTCCCAACCCCAACATACCCCCCAGACCACAGTTTTAGAAAAGTTGAAGGTTTGGTATACAAATGCAGACGGAAAAACAAATAAGTGCGAGGAGTGGCATGAAAGAATCAGAGACTTCCCCAGACATCATAACACTCACAGAAACGAAATTCGCCAATCTTTCCACTTGGATATCAAAGCCTCAGGAAAGATAGAGGGAGGAGAGGGGGAGGAGGAGTTGCACTGCTCATTAAAAACCGGTGGGGATTTGAAGAAATTAAAGGAATGGATGGAATATGCGAAAGGGACTATTTGCTAGGAACAATGCAGTCTGAGGGCCATAAGGTGGTAATTACAGTAATGTACAACCCGCCACAGAACTGCAGGAGGCCAAGAGAAGAATATGAGAGCAACAGAGCAATGTTTGACACTAGCCGAGGTGGCCAGAGGAGCTCACATGCGGGGAGCAAAGTTACTAGCTATGGGTGATTTCAATCACAAGGAGATTTACTGGAAAACCTGGAGCCCCATGGGGGTCCCAGAACATGGAGAGCCAAGATAATGGATGTGGTACTAGAAAACCTCATGCATCAACATGTTAGAGACACTATCAGAGAGAGAGAGGTGAGGATGATCCAGCAAGACTGTACCTTGTATTCATCTTGAGTAGTTCGGGCAAAGAGGATATCACGTATGAAAGGCCCCTTGAAGCTAGTGATCATGTAGTTCTGTGCTTTGATTACGTAGCTGAGCTACAAGTGGAGAGAGTAGCAGGAATAGGACGGAAAAAAGAATACAAAAGGGGGGGACTACACAGGCATGAGTTCCTGCAAGACGTTCAGTGGGAGAGAGAACTGGCAGGAAAACCAGTAAAAGAAATGATGGACTATATAACAACAAAATGCAAGGAGGTAGAGGAGAGGTTGTTCCCAAGGGAAACAAAAATAATGGGAAGACCAGAACGAGTCTTTGGTTCACCCAAAGGTGTAGGGAGGCAAAAACTAGGTACACTAGACAGTGGAAAAGGTACAGAAGTCAAAGGACCCAGGAAATAGAGATCAGCCGAATAACCAGAAACGAATATGCACAGATAATAAGGGAGGATCAGCGACAATACGAAAATGGCATAGCATCGAAAGTCAAGTCTGACCCGAAGCTGTTGTTTAGGCACAGCAGGAGGAAAACAGCAGTCAAGCATCGAAAGTCAAGTCTGACCCGAAGCTGTTGTTTAGGCACAGCAGGAGGAAAACAGTAGTCAAGGACCAGGTAATCAGGCTGAGGAAGGATGATGGGGAGTTCACAAGACAAGACAAAGAGGTATGTGAGGAGCTCAACATGAGATTTAAAGAAGTATTTACAGTGGAAACAGGTAGGACTCCAGGAATTCAGAACAGGGAGGTACAAGAACAAGTGCTGGATGAGGTACACATAACCGAGGAGGAGGTGAAGAATCTGTCATGAGAACTTGATACCTCAAAGGCGGTGGGACCAGAGGGCCTAGTAGCAATCAGTGAAGAGGCGGGGCCAGGAGCTATAACTCGTCCCCTGGAACCACAAATAGGTGAGTACAAATAGGCGAGTACACACACACACACACCGGTGAAGAGGCGGGGCCAGGAGCTAAGACTCGACCCCTGCAACCACAAATAGGTGTGTACACACACACACACTGCAGTTCCCAGCAGCATGGTTTCTCTTGACAACTTTCCATTATCACAATGCGTATAGCAAAAAAATCTTTTTTTTTTTTTTTTTTGTCCAGTAATTTCAGTACTTATTCACGGTCGTCTTCACTGCCCAGTGCCGTGTGTACTCACCGATATATGGTTGCAGGGTTTGGTTCACAGCTCCTGGCCCCGCCTCTTCGCTGGTCACTACTAGGTTCATTCTCTTGGCTTCAAGAGCCTTATCGTACCTCTTCTTAAAACTATGTGTGGATTCCGCCTGTATTACATCACTCTCCAGATTTTTCCATTTCCTGACAACTGTAAGGCTGAAGAAATATTTTCTAACGTCCCTTTGACTTATCTGAGGTTTTAACTTCCAGCTGTGCCCCCTTGTTCCTATTTCCCATCTCTCAAACATTCTATCCACCCCCCTAGTCTTCATTTCCTTCACTGTAGTCAGGCTGAGTTCCATTAGCCTCTCCTCATAGGAAATACTCCTTAGCTCCGGAACTAGTCTTGTTTCTCCAATTTCTTGATATGCTTGACCAGGTGTGGGTTCCATACCGGTGCTGCATACTCCAATATAGGCTTGACGTACAAGTTGTAGATTGTCGTGGATGACTCCATACTTAGATGTCAAAAAGCTGTTCTTAGATTTGCCAGACGAGCATTTGGTGCGGCAAATGCGCGTCTGACAAATGCGTGCACATCAACCAAATAACTGCTGCAGCAGTTATTTGGTTGATGTGCGCCTCCGGAGATACGGTCGGAATGATACTTACCCCGAGGTCTTTGAGTGAGGTTTGCAGCCTTTGCTTCTTCCCCAAGAGCTTGTACTCCGACTGCGGTCTTTGTCCCTCCCCAAGCTTCATGACTTTGCATTTGGTGAGTTTTAACTCCAGGAGCCATTTGTCAGGCTAGGCTGCAGGCCTGGTCTGTCAAATGTCCAGATCAATTTGTAGCCTTTACTGGTCCTCGTCCACTTGTATTATCTTCATTAGTTTGACATGCTGGATGTTGTTTATGACTCGGCTCTTTTCCAGGTGCTCCACATGTCTTATAATTATCTTCATAACCTTAAATATTATGTATCTTAGAGACATTGGTGTTTAGTTTAATGCTTCTTGTCCGTCTAGAGTTTTCCAGACATTAGACAGCTGTCCTATGTCGATTGACTTGTTTTCATCTCCTCGCAGACTTCCTTCTTCAATCTTATCCGACCAGTTGTCGTCTTTATGATTTGGCTGTATAGCAACTTAGGTTTGGATTTGGCTTTGTGTGTGTGTGTGTACTCACCTAGTTGTACTCACCTAGTTGTACTCACCTAGTTGTACTCAACTAGTTGTACTCAACTAGTTGTACTCGCCTAGTTGAGATTGCATGGGTCGAGTCCAAGCTCCTGGCCCAGCCTCTTCACTGGTCGCTACTAGGTCTCTCCCTGAACCGTGAGCTTTATCATACCTCTGCTTAAAGCTATGTATGGATCCTGCCTCCACTACATCGCTTCCCAAACTATTCCACTTCCTGACTACTCTGTGGCTGAAGAAATACTTCCTAACATCCCTGTGATTCATCTGTGTCTTCAACTTCCAACTGTGTCCCCTTGTTGCTGTGTCCCATCTCTGGAACATCCTGTCTTTGTCCATCTTGTCAATTCCTCTCAGTATTTTGTATGTCGTTATGTCCCTCCTACCTCTCCTGTCCTCCAGTGTCGTCAGGTTGATTTCCCTTAACCTCTCCTCGTAGGACATACCTCTTAGCTCTGGGACTAGTCTTGTTGCAAACCTTTGCATTTTCTCTAGTTTCTTTACGTGCTTGGCTAGGTGTGGGTTCCAAATTGGTGCCGCATACTCCAATATGGGCCCAACATACACGGTGTACAGGGTCCTGAACGATTCCTTATTAAGATGTCGGAATGCTGTTCTAAGGTTTGCTAGGCGCCCATATGCTGCAGCAGTTATTTGGTTGATATGCGCTTCAGGAGATGTGCCTGGTGTTATACTCACCCCAAGATCTTTTTCCTTGAGTGATGTTTGTAGTCTCTGGCCCCCTCTGTGTGTGTGTGTGTGTGTGTGTGTGTGTGTGTGTGTGTGTGTGTGTGTGTGTGTGTGTGTGTGTGTGTGTGTGTGAGAGAGAGAGAGAGAGAGAGAGAGAGAAATGCGACGGCGAAACCTACGAAACATTAGAATAGTTTGAAAAGGAAGACGTTGACTATAGTAACTTTGCACATTGTGGAGACAGAATTCGTGAGTGTGGCTTGACGTGTGGCGCGGGTAATACCCTCCTGGAGTCTTGGCTCAAGCCAGGCATGAAGGCCAGCTGGTGGAGGGGGAGCGAGAGGAGAGGGGGAGCAGGAGAAGGTGTAGAGGGGGGCGAGCAGAAGGGAGATAGGGGGGAGCAGAAGGTAGAGAGGAGGGGAGCAGGAGAAGGTAGAGAGGAGGGGAGCAGGAGAAGGTAGAGAGGAGGGGAGCAGGAGAACATAAGAACGAAGGAACACTGCAGAAGGCCTACTGGCCCATGCGAGGCAGGTCCAAGTCTCCTACCGGCTTAAGCCAATGCACCCAACCTAGTCAGGTCAGGTCACATTGACTTAAGGGAGGAACACGGCAACCGACCTGGTAGCACAAGCTATCAGGTCTAACTCACACCCACCCACATCTACTCATGTATTTATCCAACCTATTTTTAAAGCTACACAAAGTTCTAGCCTCTATAACGGTACTTGGGAGTTTGTTCCACTCATCCACAACTCTATTACCAAACCAGTACTTTCCTATATCCTTCCTGAATCTGAATTTTTCCAACTTAAAACCATTGCTGCGAGTCCTGTCTAGGCTAGATATTTTCAGCACACTATTTACATCCCCTTTATTTATTCCTGTCTTCCATTTATACACCTCAATCATATCCCCCCTAATTCTACGTCTTTCTAGAGAGTGCAGTTTCAGGGCCCTTAGTCTATCCTCATAGGGAAGGTTTCTGATACATGGGATCAACTTTGTCATCCTCCTTTGTACATTTTCCCAGAGAATTTATATCCATTCTGTAATACGGTGACCAAAACTGTGCAGCATAATCTAAATGAGGCCTAACCAAGGATGTATAGAGTTGAACAACCTGAGGGACTCCTATTATTTATGCTTCTTGATATGAAGCCAAGGATTCTATTAGCTTTATTGCGAACACTTATGCACTGTTGTCTTGGTTTCAGATTACTGCTAACCAGAACTCCTAAATCTTTTTCGCAATCCGTAATATTAAGATCTACATTATTTAGTTTATATGTGGCATGGTTATTGTCCTGTCCAACATTTAGAACTTTGCATTTGTCTATATTAAACTGCATCTGCCACTTCTCCGACCACTGCATCAGTCTATTCAAATCTTCCTGGAGTGCTCGAATGTCCTCGTCAGAATGAATTCGACGGCCTATTTTGGTGTCATCGGCAAACTTGCCGATGTCGCTCTTTATGCCCTCATCTATGTCGTTTATGTAGATTGTGAACAGCAGGGGGCCCAACACTGACCCCTGTGGAACACCGCTCGTGACACTTCCCCACTCTGATTTCTCCCCATTTATGCAAACTCTCTGCTGCCTATTTGTCAACCATGCTTCTATCCAGGAAAAAATTTCTCCTATTCCATGTGCTTTAATTTTCCTCAACAGTCTCTGATGTGGGAGGGGAGCAGGAGAAGGTAGAGAGGAGGGGAGCAGGAGAAGGTAGAGAGGAGGGGAGCAGGAGAAGGTAGAGAGGAGGGGAGCAGGAGAAGGTAGAGAGGAGGGGAGCAGGAGAAGGTAGAGAGGAGGGGAGCAGGAGAAGGTAGAGAGGAGGGGAGCAGGAGAAGGTAGAGAGGAGGGGAGCAGGAGAAGGTAGAGAGGAGGGGAGCAGGAGAAGGTAGAGAGGAGGGGAGCAGGAGAAGGTAGAGAGGAGGGGAGCAGGAGAAGGTAGAGGGGAGGGGAGCAGGAGAAGGTAGAGGGGAGGGGAGCAGGAGAAGGTAGAGGGGAGGTGAGCAGGAGAAGGTAGAGGGGCGGGGAGCAGTAGAAGGTAGAGGGGAGGGGAGCAGGAGAAGGTAGAGAGGAGGGGAGCAGGAGAAGGTTGAGAGGAGGGGAGCAGGAGAAGGTAGAGAGGAGGGGAGCAGGAGAAGGTAGAGAGGAGGGGAGCAGGAGAAGGTAGAGAGGAGGGGAGCAGGAGAAGGTAGAGAGGAGGGGAGCAGGAGAAGGTAGAGAGGAGGGGAGCAGGAGAAGGTAGAGAGGAGGGGAGCAGGAGAAGGTAGAGAGGAGGGGAGCAGGAGAAGGTAGAGAGGAGGGGAGCAGGAGAAGGTAGAGAGGAGGGGAGCAGGAGAAGGTAGAGAGGAGGGGAGCAGGAGAAGGTAGAGAGGAGGGGAGCAGGAGAAGGTAGAGAGGAGGGGAGCAGGAGAAGGTAGAGAGGAGGGGAGCAGGAGAAGGTAGAGAGGAGGGGAGCAGGAGAAGGTAGAGAGGAGGGGAGCAGGAGAAGGTAGAGAGGAGGGGAGCAGGAGAAGGTAGAGAGGAGGGGAGCAGGAGAAGGTAGAGAGGAGGGGAGCAGGAGAAGGTAGAGAGGAGGGGAGCAGGAGAAGGTAGAGAGGAGGGGAGCAGGAGAAGGTAGAGAGGAGGGGAGCAGGAGAAGGTAGAGAGGAGGGGAGCAGGAGAAGGTAGAGAGGAGGGGAGCAGGAGAAGGTAGAGAGGAGGGGAGCAGGAGAAGGTAGAGAGGAGGGGAGCAGGAGAAGGTAGATAGGGGGGAGCAGGAGAAGGTTGATAGGGGGGGAACAGGAGAAGGTAGATACGGGGGAGCAGGAGAAGGTTGATAGGGGGAGCAGGAGAAGGTAAAGAGAGAGAGCAGGAGAAGGTAGAGAGGGGGGAGCAGGGGAAGATAGATATGGGGGAGCAGGAGAAGGTAGATAAGTGGGGAGAAGGTTGATGAGGGAGCAGAAGATAGATAGGGGGGAACAGGAGAAGGTTGATAGGGGGGAACAGGAGAAGGTTGATAGAGGGGAGCAGGAGAAGGTTGATAGGGGGGAGCAGGAGAAGGTAGATAGGTGGGGAGAAGGTTGATGAGGGAGCAGAAGGTAGATAGGGGGGAGCAGGAGAAGGTAGATTGGGGGGAACAGGAGAAGGTTGATAGGGGGAGCAGGAGAAGGTAGATAGGTGGGGAGAAGGTTGATGAGGGAGCAGAAGGTAGATAGGGGGGAGCAGGAGAAGGTTGATAGGGGGGAGCAGGAGAAGGTTGATATGGGGGAGCAGGAGAAGGTAGAGAAAGGGGAATAGGAGAGGGAGCCTACGTGGCGTGTTCTGCGGGGTCGACCTTCCCACGGCCCAGTTCATGACCAGGCCTCTCGGTCGATCAGGACCTTATGAACCAGGCTGTTATTGCTGGCCGCACGCAGTCCAACGTGCGCAACAACAGCCCTGACTTTAAGAACCTATCCAGTTCACTCTTGCAGAGAGTAATTGGTCCATTGGTAATTTTCCCTTATGTGTGATGTAGTATTGGGCCTCTTATGCTTATTGCGTTGTATCTCTGAGTACTCATCGCATCCCTGCTTTTTATTGGGAGTAGATATCTGGCACAGTCTTTGTGCTTAACAGTATATTAGCATATGTAAAATTACATTTTTGTAATGCAGAAAGAAATAGTTTGTTTTAATTACTGTGTACAGATTTGGGACCAGTCCTTTCAGAATTTTCCCCGTGCGAATTATGATGCAGCTTTCTCGCCTTTGTTCTAGGGATTACAGGCTAGGGCCTTCAAGCATTTCCAGTAATTTAGGGGCCTGACTGAACTTGTAGGTGTAATGAAGGTTCTCTGTACATTCTCTAGATCTGCAAAGTCGCCTACCTGTAGTACAGCAATATTCCAGCCAAGAGAGAACAAATGACTTAGAGGATCCTCACTGGCTTAGCATCTCTTGTTTTGAAGGTTCTCATTGTCCATATCATTTTCCTCGGAGTTGTGTTAATGACAGTGTTGTTGTCCTTGAATGTGAGAGTTTGACGTTTATTGCTCTTTTGAGTCTTTAGAATTAGTTTAATATTCCATTCTAGATTTTATTTCTTCAAAATTTCCGTAATGGAATTGAAATTAGTCCTCGTTGAACATTATATTCTCTTCAGCTGCCCACTAGAAGACTCTTTTTTATATCAGCTTGGCAGTCTGTGTCTTCCATGAATATACTCATGCAAATTCTTTTATCGTCTGCAAAGGCTGATACAGTGCTATGATTTATGTCCCTGTATAAGTTGGATATGAGGTGAGCACTGTTTCTTGGGGAAAGAACTTTCCAATGTAGGAACCTCTGACTTAACTCTGTTTACTGTGTTCTACTGTAGGCTAGAAAATTGAAAATCCAGGTGCTAATTTTTCCAGTTATTCTTTTAGCATGCATATTGTGCACTTTTAAGCCATGATCGTACTTGTCGAAGGTTATTTGCAAAGTCTGTGTACACTGCATCTGCATTTTGTTTGCCAGTGCATCCAAGACCATGTCATACCGGTCCAGTAGTTAGAGAGGCAAGAGCGAACTGCTCTAAACACATGCTGCCCTGGGTTGTACTCGTGTTGCGTGTCTGTGGTTCGTGATCTTCCTTCTTAAAACCCTTTCAAAGATCTCTGGAATATGGGACACTAGTGCTATCGGTCTGTAATTTTTGACTCCCATGTTTAGGCTCCCTCTCCATAGAATATTTAATACATGTGATGAGGGTTTCTTGCAGTTCTTGATGAACAAGAAGTTCCTTGAGTCTGGCCCTGGAGTAGAATGCATAAGAATGTTTTTAATGGCTTCTGAAAGTAAAATGGGCTTAGGGTTATGTAAGAAATTTTGGAGACATTGACAAGGTTTCGAGTCTCGTTCATGAGGAATTCGTTCGGATTGTCAATCTTAAGTCTGATTAACGACTCGCTGAACAGTGTGTCTCATTGAGAGTTTAGTCTTTTCACTTATTTCTTTGCTGTCATCAGTGCAAATTTCATCTTGCTTGAGCAAGGGCCCGACACTGAATGTGGTGTTTTTGCCCTGGACTTGGCATATGTGAAGAAATATTTTGGATTTGTGACATTTAATTGCTTTTAGCTCCCCTTGTCTCTTCTGGACTCTGTATAATTCATCCAATTTGAGTTCAAACTCTTCTACTTTTCTAGCCAGTGCTTCCTTCCGCACTTGAGATAATCTAGCATCCTTGAGTAATTATTCGTCTTCGTCTGTGGAGGGAGGACATACTGAGAATATGAGAGAGAGCAGAGAGGGAAGGAGCAGGAGAGTGTAGCAAGGGGTCGCAAGAGAGAGCGGAGAGAAGAGAGGGTGAGCAAGAGAGTGGAGGGGTGTGTGTAGAGAGGGGGACGAGGAAATGGGGAGCAGGAGTTGAAGAGGAGGAACGGGACTTGGAGGATGGAAAGCAGAGAGACAGAGCTAGCTAGCAGGAGTGGAAGTAGAGAGAGGAAGAGAGAGGAGGAGAGATAGGGCCAGGTAAACAAAAGAAACAAAAGGTGGAGTAGTCCCAGCATCAGTACAGGCTAGGCTACAATATGGCTGCTAGTATGAAGACCTGGTAAACACTAATAACCACGAGCGTAAACACTGTAATAAACGAAAGCTTAGAGGGTGAAAATGTGTGACTGTTAAACCTTGTCTCGAGGGTATGATGCGCAGTTGTGGTTCTACACATATATTATGGAAATGTAATTAAAAGGTGTAGAAGGTAGATATACGGGAGAGATGAGTGGAACAGTTGTGCTGGGGAGATATATTCAAGTGGTATGATGGTGATCGTACTTAAGGATGATTTTTGGCTGTGAATGGTCATGTAACAGCTGTTGTAAATCCCCGAACGGATGCACTGCTTCTGGGTGACGGTGACTGATGGATGAACTTGAACTGGTGATTGAGAAAAGAGGAGAGGTACGGCAGTATAACAAACTGGGAATGACCATAGTTGTGTTAAAAGGGTGGTGACACTGGTGTTGGGGTTCAGGGATGAGAGACTATCACATCCCGTAGGGCTCGCTGCAGTAGGAGTCACCGTAAATGTACAAACGTGTTTGGCAATCACTAAAGTCATTACCTTATTTGTCAGAAGATTAGCGGGGATGTAGCACCATTTGTGGTCAGAGTGCCTTGGTAGCGGGAGGCAGCGAGCAGAGTGAACCGTTATTGTTCTTATTGGATATTCGTGCCGTTAGGGATAGCAGAGAAGCCCGGCATTAAATTCATGTTGAGAAGTCCAGTAGACAACCTGAGAGTAAAGACTCAGTTTTTTTATAATCCCAATATGCCTACAAATAGCATTACTTATATCAGGGCAAAACCCACAAACTATGAAATTGAAAGTAATAATCTCTTGTACCGGGGCTTGACCTAAGTAGCGCGTTTTTTATTGGAAAGCTAATCAGATTTACGTCAAAAAGTTATTAGAACGCGGCTCCAGCTGTGTTTAACTCGCCTATATTTGAAAAAAAAATGATATTTAGAGACATATGCAACATCTGGGTATCTTTGTTGTAGACGTTTCGCCATCCAGTTGCTTTATCAATACAAATTCTAGGACATAAATTGAAGACAGTAGAACTATATACAAAAGATGAGGTAATCAGTCCTCAGCCTAGGAGTTGGTGTGGAGAGCACCGTGGTCGGCGCTTATATACTAACGCCAGGTGGAGAGGGACGTGTAGCAGACGAGGGCATAGTCACTGGTAGGCGGGATTTCCAAATGGAAGTAGATCAGACCCAAAGAGATGGATTAGTTGTAGTAGATTATGTACATGTCCTCAGAATCAAGATTCCATGATGTTGCAGTGTTTGACAAGTTGTACAAGAATGGTATGAAATACCGACAAGATATTTAAATACATATGCAACATCTGGGTATCAATCAATCAAGTTTATTCTCTATAAGGATTACAATGCGGGGTTTACAGATTTTGAATATTGTGTGGTTTACATGTTTTAAAATACTAATTACAGAGGGGGCCACTAGGACACCTAGCATGGCTAGGCATTTCGGGCAGACTTAGATTAATTCTATTGTATAGTTCTATTGTCTTCAATTTATGTCATAGAATTTGTATTGATAAAGCCACTGGATGGCAAAACGTCTACAACAAAGATACCCAGATGTTGCATGTGTGTCTAAATATCTCCATGTCGGTATTGCATACCATTCTTGTACAAAAAAAAATAATTTGGATTGGTTCCCACTCTGAAAATTCCCATCGTCTTAGCTAGCTTCGCTCTCCCAGACGAGCCTGGCCCTTGGCCGGGCTCTGGAGCAGAAAAACTCAGAGAACTCGTTAAAGATAACGGTATATCCTCCCCCTCCCATATCAGTTACTGTTAGTCGCTCCATATTTCTGAAAAAAAAAAAATGATCACGTAATCTCATTTCCTGATATTAGTATTGGTAGTTAGTCATAGTACTAGTATTGGTAGGGAGGTCTCAGTAACTCCCAGAAATGGGAGGGAGGACCCAGTCGCTCCCAGGAATGGGAGGGAGGACCCAGTCGCTCCCAGGAATGGGAGGGAGGACCCAGTCGCTCCCAGGAATGGGAGGGAGGACCCAGTCGCTCCCAGGAATGGGAGGGAGGACCCAGTCGCTCCCAGGAATGGGAGGGAGGACCCGGTCGCTCCCAGGAATGGGAGGGAGGACCCGGTCGCTCCCAGGAATGGGAGGGAGGACCCGGTCGCTCCCAGGAATGGGAGGGAGGACCCGGTCGCTCCCAGGAATGGGAGGGAGGACCCGGTCGCTCCCAGGAATGGGAGGGAGGACCCGGTCGCTCCCAGGAATGGGAGGGAGGACCCGGTCGCTCCCAGGAATGGGAGGGAGGACCCGGTCGCTCCCAGGAATGGGAGGGAGGACCCGGTCGCTCCCAGGAATGGGAGGGAGGACCCGGTCGCTCCCAGGAATGGGAGGGAGGACCCGGTCGCTCCCAGGAATGGGAGGGAGGACCCGGTCGCTCCCAGGAATGGGAGGGAGGACCCGGTCGCTCCCAGGAATGGGAGGGAGGACCCGGTCGCTCCCAGGAATGGGAGGGAGGACCCGGTCGCTCCCAGGAATGGGAGGGAGGACCCGGTCGCTCCCAGGAATGGGAGGGAGGACCCGGTCGCTCCCAGGAATGGGAGGGAGGACCCGGTCGCTCCCAGGCATGGGAGGGAGGGCCCGGTCGCTCCCAGGAATGGGAGGGAGGGCCCGGTCGCTCCCAGGAATGGGAGGGAGGGCCCGGTCGCTCCCAGGAATGGGAGGGAGGGCCCGGTCGCTCCCAGGAATGGGAGGGAGGGCCCGGTCGCTCCCAGGAATGGGAGGGAGGGCCCGGTCGCTCCCAGGAATGGGAGGGAGGGCCCGGTCGCTCCCAGGAATGGGAGGGAGGGCCCGGTCGCTCCCAGGAATGGGAGGGAGGGCCCGGTCGCTCCCAGGAATGGGAGGGAGGGCCCGGTCGCTCCCAGGAATGGGAGGGAGGGCCCGGTCGCTCCCAGGAATGGGAGGGAGGGCCCGGTCGCTCCCAGGAATGGGAGGGAGGGCCCGGTCGCTCCCAGGAATGGGAGGGAGGGCCCGGTCGCTCCCAGGAATGGGAGGGAGGGCCCGGTCGCTCCCAGGAATGGGAGGGAGGGCCCGGTCGCTCCCAGGAATGGGAGGGAGGGCCCGGTCGCTCCCAGGAATGGGAGGGAGGGCCCGGTCGCTCCCAGGAATGGGAGGGAGGGCCCGGTCGCTCCCAGGAATGGGAGGGAGGGCCCGGTCGCTCCCAGGAATGGGAGGGAGGGCCCGGTCGCTCCCAGGAATGGGAGGGAGGGCCCGGTCGCTCCCAGGAATGGGAGGGAGGGCCCGGTCGCTCCCGGGCAGGGGCGGGAGGGCCCGGGCGCTCCCAGGAATGGGAGGGAGGGCCCGGTCGCTCCCGGGAATGGGAGGGAGGGCCCGGTCGCTCCCGGGAATGGGAGGGAGGGCCCGGTCGCTCCGGGGAATGGGAGGGAGGGCCCGGTCTCTCCCGGGAATGGGAGGGAGGGCCCGGTCGCTCCCGGGAATGGGAGGGAGGGCCCGGTCGCTCCCGGGAGTGGGAGGGAGGGCCCGGTCGCTCCCGGGAGTGGGAGGGAGGGCCCGGTCGCTCCCGGGAGTGGGAGGGAGGGCCCGGTCGCTCCCGGGAGTGGGAGGGAGGGCCCGGTCGCTCCCGGGAGTGGGAGGGAGGGCCCGGTCGCTCCCGGGAGTGGGAGGGAGGGCCCGGTCGCTCCCGGGAGTGGGAGGGAGGGCCCGGTCGCTCCCGGGAATGGGAGGGAGGGCCCGGTCGCTCCCAGGAATGGGAGGGAGGGCCCGGTCGCTCCCAGGAATGGGAGGGAGGGCCCGGTCGCTCCCAGGAATGGGAGGGAGGGCCCGGTCGCTCCAAGGAATGGGAGGGAGGGCCCGGTCGCTCCCAGGAATGGGAGGGAGGGCCCGGTCGCTCCCAGGAATGGGAGGGAGGGCCCGGTCGCTCCCAGGAATGGGAGGGAGGGCCCGGTCGCTCCCGGGAATGGGAGGGAGGGCCCGGTCGCTCCCAGGAATGGGAGGGAGGGCCCGGTCGCTCCCAGGAATGGGAGGGAGGACCCGGTCGCTCCCAGGAATGGGAGGGAGGACCCGGTCGCTCCCAGGAATGGGAGGGAGGACCCGGTCGCTCCCAGGAATGGGAGGGAGGGCCCGGTCGCGCCCAGGGAAGGGAGGGAGGGCCCGGTCGCTCCCAGGAATGGGAGGGAGGGCCCGGTCGCTCCCAGGAATGGGAGGGAGGGCCCGGTCGCTCCCAGGAATGGGAGGGAGGGCCCGGTCGCTCCCAGGAATGGGAGGGAGGGCCCGGTCGCTCCCAGGAATGGGAGGGAGGGCCCGGTCGCTCCCAGGAATGGGAGGGAGGGCCCGGTCGCTCCCAGGAATGGGAGGGAGGGCCCGGTCGCTCCCAGGAATGGGAGGGAGGGCCCGGTCGCTCCCAGGAATGGGAGGGAGGGCCCGGTCGCTCCCAGGAATGGGAGGGAGGGCCCGGTCGCTCCCAGGAATGGGAGGGAGGGCCCGGTCGCTCCCAGGAATGGGAGGGAGGGCCCGGTCGCTCCCAGGAATGGGAGGGAGGGCCCGGTCGCTCCCAGGAATGGGAGGGAGGGCCCGGTCTCTCCCAGGAATGGGAGGGAGGGCCCGGTCGCTCCCAGGAATGGGAGGGAGGGCCCGGTCGCTCCCAGGAATGGGAGGGAGGGCCCGGTCGCTCCCAGGAATGGGAGGGAGGGCCCGGTCGCTCCCAGGAATGGGAGGGAGGGCCCGGTCGCTCCCAGGAATGGGAGGGAGGGCCCGGTCGCTCCCAGGAGTGGGAGGGAGGGCCCGGTCGCTCCCAGGAGTGGGAGGGAGGGCCCGGTCGCTCCCAGGAGTGGGAGGGAGGGCCCGGTCGCTCCCAGGAGTGGGAGGGAGGGCCCGGTCGCTCCCAGGAATGGGAGGGGGCCCGGTCGCTCCCAGGAATGGGAGGGAGGGCCCGGTCGCTCCCAGGAATGGGAGGGAGGGCCCGGTCGCTCCCAGGAATGGGAGGGAGGGCCCGGTCGCTCCCAGGAATGGGAGGGAGGACCCGGTCGCTCCCAGGTATGGGAGGGAGGGCCCGGTCGCTCCCAGGAATGGGAGGGAGGACCCGGTCGCTCCCAGGAATGGGAGGGAGGACCCGGTCGCTCCCAGGAATGGGAGGGAGGACCCATCCACTCCCAGGAATGGGAGGGAGGACCCATCCACTCCCAGAAATGGGAGGGAGGACCCATCCACTCCCAGAAATGGGAGGGAGGGCCCGGTCGCTCCCAGGAATGGGAGGGAGGGCCCGGTCGCTCCCAGGAATGGGAGGGAGGGCCCGGTCGCTCCCAGGAATGGGAGGGAGGGCCCGGTCGCTCCCAGGAGTGGGAGGGAGGGCCCGGTCGCTCCCAGGAGTGGGAGGGAGGGCCCGGTCGCTCCCAGGAGTGGGAGGGAGGGCCCGGTCGCTCCCAGGAGTGGGAGGGAGGGCCCGGTCGCTCCCAGGACTGGGAGGGAGGGCCCGGTCGCTCCCAGGAATGGGAGGGAGGGCCCGGTCGCTCCCAGGAATGGGAGGGAGGGCCCGGTCGCTCCCAGGAATGGGAGGGAGGGCCCGGTCGCTCCCAGGAATGGGAGGGAGGACCCGGTCGCTCCCAGGAATGGGAGGGAGGCCCCGGGCGCTCCCAGGAATGGGAGGGAGGACCCGGTCGCTCCCAGGAATGGGAGGGAGGACCCGGTCGCTCCCAGGAATGGGAGGGAGGACCCGGTCGCTCCCAGAAATGGGAGGGAGGACCCGGTCGCTCCCAGAAATGGGAGGGAGGACCCGGTCGCTCCCAGGAATGGGAGGGAGGACCCGGTCGCTCCCTGGGAAGGGATGGGAGAATACACCAACTCTTCCTTGGCTTTTTTTTTTTTTTTTACATTTTGCTGCCAAGTTGCTAGTTTATTGTGCACCTCATATACATCCTGCGGACGGCAGTGCAAGAGCATATGGATACACACACAGTCTAATAATTAGAACAAGAGTACACCTGGTTTCATATTTGCAGTTGACTTACCTGTTACAAGCAAATTTAGGAAATTTACTTAATAAGATACCTTGACATATCACAGATTATTTTACCATCTCTGTAAGTGGATAATTGAGGATAAAGCGTTCAAAAATGTGACCATAGGGCTAGCCACATATTTTGCACTTTGAGAAGTACTTGTAACCAAACCTAATCCTGGCTATTACATCAGTCTGCTCACATGGCAAGTTGCTAGGGGAAAACACCACATTTCTCCATGGGAAGGGAAGGGAGAACATAGTAACTCTCCCTGGGAAGGGAGAACATAGTAACTCTCCCTGGGAAGGGAGGGAGAGCACAGTAACTCATTGGGAAGGCAGGAAGAGATGACACAGCATCTCTTCCTGGAGAAACTCCTCCCATGTTGTCCAGCCCACCTCATGGCAACGTTGTAATGGGCCCAGCTGATAAATAGGTAATGAAACAAGACCCGGAGGTGGGTGTTGGTGAGTGGTGGAAGGGCGGCAGGGAAGGGAAGGAAGGTGTTGGAGAGTGGTGGAGAAGGCAGAGGAAGGAAAGTGTTGGAGAGAGGTGGATGGGGTAGGAGAAAAACAGGGACGATGGTGTTGGAGAGGAGTTTTAAGTTAAGGAAGGAATGTGTTGGGAATGGGTAAGAGAGAGCAAGAAAGAAACTAAAAGAGGGAAATAGAAGAGTGAAATGAAGATGAAGAGGACAGGATGAAAGAAAGACAGGAGGGATGCGAGGAAGGATGGAGGAAATAGGATGCAGTCAGGATTACCCAAGAGAAAAAGGTAGCTCTAATTCCTTAGATCAAGAGTCCTTCACTGGTATCAAGGTACCATCCCTCATCACCTGCAGGGATGGGAGGGTCGCTGGCAAATGTTGTGTAATCAGTGGGGTTGGCGAGCCAACTTCGACATATGGCAGGTGAAGGTACTAAGGTGGACATCACAAGAACACAAGGAGGAACACTGCAGCAGCCCCACTGGCCCATACTAGGCAGGCCCTTCGCAAACCCAACCCAATCAGTCAGTCGCCGTATATTTCACCTGGCCGCCTCCTGCAACTCCTTAACCTACTGGTAGAGTTGCTAGATAGAGGGCTCGTTTGTTTAATATAAACACTGTTTCTACTCTCATTACTTCATATATTGAATTATTCAGAGGACATGTGAAGGAGTGAGAGTGCTGGTGAAGTGTTAGTGCTCGCTGGTCACTGTTAGCTCATCTCTGCCTCAACAACTGTCTGCACAGAGCGTGGCTGTCTTGTTCTTAGTGGACAGAAGATCGAGCTTCCACCACTCCATTTGCTGAATGACCCCTCACAAAGTGCTGCTGCTCTTCCCACCTGTTTTCGTAACTGCCAGATTATCAGTAGGGACCTAGTGAAATTTTGTGAAAATCTGAAGATAATCATTTAATGGTATTTTATTTGAATTTTAATTCGCATAATAGTATTCATTTCTTTGAGGGATTTTTAGTTTGTGTTAATGTTTGAATTTATTTATTAACTGACCTCAAGGGTTGAAGTGCTCTCTGAATACTAGATGAGTTTCGGTCTCAGTGCAGTCCGAGGAAGGTATCCCTACATGCCATAAGCTCTGCTCCTGTACCTCAGTGCTTAGGAAAGGATTAGTACAGAGTGCAACATAAGTTTCTAATTCAGTTCAGTATCAGCGTTTAAGATCTAAAGTGAATGAGAAGAAAAATTCACTGGTTATCGCTCAGGAATATATCAATTTCTTCAGTAAATATTGACACCAGCTGGGAAAGCGTAAAGTCAGCCACGAGAGACAATTTTTAGTTATAACGTTCAGACCAATATTCCAGAATACATCAGTACTTTAAGTATGAAACCACTCTGAAGTTGTATTAGTAAGTTTTCAGCTTAATACCGACTGGATGAGGTATGTGTAAATTATTGTATGAAAATCAGTATTGATTTTTTTTATTTTTCTCTATAACAGCTAAAAATCGATTGAAATATTTAAATGCTAGTGTTTCTAAGAAAGAAGCACTGACATTCAAAGTTTGAAGCCGACCAGAAGAAACATTCTTCAGTTATTTCATGGAAACCAGTTAGAACTTTCACAACCCAGTGTTTCACACTCACTCACCTTTGGCAACAAAACACTATTATCATAGCTCTAGTACCGACCAGTACAGTCATGCTTCACTTATTACACGGAATCCAACAAGTGCAAGTATATCAACCGTGTTATCAAATTATCACCTACACAGCCCACGATCAATTAAAACATTTCTGTAATAATGTTGGCAGAATTACCGACAATATATTAGGTAAAAGGACACATGTGCATCTAATGCAACATGTGCCCCTTTACATAAAATATTTTTCTAACTTATGATACACTTGCTTTTAGAATTTGAGTTATTCAGAAGAGACATTCTTTAGTTATTACATGAAAACTAATATAATAAAACTTAAAGCTGGCATAGCCCAAAATTGAAGAGAGTCTTCCACCATCGCTGAAAGTTTGAAGTCGGTCAGAAGAGCCATTTTCCAGTTATTGTTCAAGTTACAACATTTACTAGTTCATTTTAGCGCTTCCCCTTGATTATAATAATAATAATACTAGTTCATTAGCTGTGTTTGAAATTTGCAAATTTGCAGCTATACCGCCTCATCCTGTAGTTTACCATCCTGGACATAAGATGCATCAGCCATTAAAAATTGAAGCCATTCTAAAGCGGTATACACAAATTTCTCAGCGGAAATAATAGGCTACCAAACTATTTTTGAAATAAAAATGACAAATTGACACCTGCACGTTCGAATAGCATTTTCAAATATCTTTCTAAGTGTTTTATGTCTTCCAGAGGTGACTTTCTCATGTAATGGAACAGAAAATATAATCTGAAATGTTTTATATAAAACTGACCAGATAGTACCTACACATGTCCTGCTTACAGTACACCAGCGGTGAAAATAATGAACTGATAGGATCAGGCGTACTCAGGGGTACCTAATTACATCCTTCTTCATTCCTCGCCTTCCTCATGCTTCCCTTTCCTTCCTCCACTCTGCCCCTTTTCTTCCAGACACTACTCTCCTCACTCTTCACATTCGCTAGCCTTCACATTACCCTCTTTTTATCCCTCATACCTAAACCCCATCCCACAGATATTGTAAATGGTGACACGTGAAGAGGCAACATATATTGATCTGAGCATCTTCACATCTATGGAAATAAATGGTATAAAATACCGAGACAATGGAAATATAAACACTCATGCAGTATAATGTGATCCTTTATTGACAACGTTTCGCCCACACAGTGGGCTTTTTCAAGTCACAAACAGATCTGAACATTAAAATGGTATAAAATACCGACAGGTTGTTAGGTAAGACACATATGCAACAGTTAGGTATCTTTATTTCGAAACGTTTCGCCTACACAGTAGGCTTCTTCAGTCGAGTACAGAAAAGTTGATAGAAGCAGAAGAGACTTGAAGACGATGTAATCAGTCCATCACCCTTAAAGTTTTGAGGTGGTCAGTCCCTCAGTCTGGAGAAGAGCATTGTTCCAAAGTCTGACTTTGTTTCAGACTTTGGAACAATGCTCTTCTCCAGACTGAGGGACTGACCACCTCAAAACTTTAAGGGTGATGGACTGATTACATCGTCTTCAAGTCTCTTCTGCTTCTATCAACTTTTCTGTACTCGACTGAAGAAGCCTACTGTGTAGGCGAAACGTTTCGAAATAAAGATACCTAACTGTTGCATGTGTGTCTTACCTAACAACCTGTCGGTATTTTATACGATTTTAATGTTCAGATCTGTTTGTGA
Organism: Cherax quadricarinatus; assembly: GCF_038502225.1. Classification (NCBI taxonomy): domain Eukaryota; kingdom Metazoa; phylum Arthropoda; class Malacostraca; order Decapoda; family Parastacidae; genus Cherax; species Cherax quadricarinatus. The sequence goes on along the minus strand of NC_091343.1, from coordinate 9,911,578 downwards.
CTTGAAAAAGCCCGCTGTGTGGGCGAAACGTCAATAAAGGATCACATTATACTGCATATGTGTTTATTTCCATCTCCACATCTAACAGAAATCCATTAAGAAGCCAAAGCGAGATTGATCACATGTATTCTGACCAACAAGCATAAAATCACTAGGTATTAAGAGGTAGTACACGCACACATCCTCTCAAAATTCACCATCCAGACGGCCCTCAGCAGAACGTCATGGCAAGCATAATGAAACATATCTACCCTTCTACCTACGTTGGCGTGTTTTCCATAGGCAGCAGTGCGTTCTTGGTACAATCGTATCGTACTTCACAATGAACAAGAGCTTTGTAATATTTTGTTTTAGATGTGTGTAGGTATGTGTATAATTGTACTCCAGACTTGTTCCTGTTTACAAGAGAACGTCCTTGACGTGTTCACATGTGCACCATTACTCATGATACGCACATGTGTGCATGCCAACTCCCTCGACTCATAGCAAGGAATATCAAGTGGCCCAACCAATGTTCCCCTTACGGGGTACACAGCTGTACATCGCATTACTATGCCTACAAGAAAAGGGAAGCCTCTTTAGTTGAACAGAGTACATGTTTATGGTTCGGGGGATGTTTTCCCCAGCGGCATTTCTGGCACCAGGCTTCTTGGTTTGCATCTAGGGGCGCCATTAGTACACTAAGAGAAAATACAATAAGTGTCCGGGGCCCAAGACTGTTCGGTAGCCTCCCACCAAGCATAAGGGGAATTACGAATAGACTCCTGGCTACCTTCAAGAGGGAGCTGGACCTAAAGTCAGTATCCGATCAGCTGGGATGTTGTCCGTACGTTAGACTGTGCGGCCATCAATAACAGTCTGGTTGATCAAGCCCTGATCCACCTGGAGGTCTGGTCAAGGACTGGATCGCGGGGGCGTTGAACCCCGGAGCACACTCCAGGTAGACTCCAGGTCATTCTAACGTCGGTGCCACATTTTCTATTAAAAAATGAAAGGTACCACTGGAGTCTTAGGCATATGAAGACCCATTCATATGAGCTTATGGTCACGTGACCCAGGCCTCCGCTGGCTTTCCGGTCCACCCTGTAAAAGCACAGACAACACATCATGTGACTGAAGGAATTCCATGTCATTTAAAAAACGCAAAATATAGTCCTGTGGTGACTAAAGGAATTTGTCCAATCTCCTTTTGAAAATGATCTGTCGAAAACTTCCTATACATACCCGTGACCGATTTCGAGGGCTATCCTACACTCGCAGCCCGGCCTGAGGCCAGGCTTCTTTATTGATTGTTAGGTCAACCATGCTGTTGCTGTTTGCGGTTCCATGTCCTACAGTCATCATAGCCAGGTTGATCAGACTGCGTGTTTATATGAATAATTTCTGTATTGGGATTATGCATGCTTTTTTTTTTTTTAGAGAGAACAGAAGAGGGACTAATTAAGCCTCCAATCTAGAGTAAAAGTTTAGTGTTTTGTTTTGATAAACTGTTAACCAGTGTCTTGAAGGAATAAACCAAATAATTCAGGAAAGATGTAAGAAGACAAGCTACTCCATATAAAGGCTGTTGAATGAAAAGTTCAGCAGTGAAACTCAACTCGAGGTTTCATACACAGTGATGAGCAGCAGCGGCGAGACGGTCGCAAGTGAACGAATATCTTTTGTTAATACTTGAAACATGAGTTGTGTGCGTAAGTGAGAGAGAGAGAGAGAGAGAATAATGAATGAATGAGGGAGCGAGGAGGGGAAAGAGGGAGGGAATGATGGAGGACGTGGAAGAGAAAGTGAGGGAGGTAGTGGAGAAAGAGGGAGGGAATGCTGAGACTAATCAAGAGATAGGAACTGACAAGTTAATTTGCCAATATTTCAAAACAGTGTTCAAAATAAGGACTTAATCTTATACAGTTTGAACATTTAATTAGCAGAAAATTGGCTTCTAAACCAACAAAAAGTAATAACCATCTTGAAAGTAAATTGCAGAGATGATTTTTTTTTTTTTTTACAAAAAAAAGTTTTATTGCCTCAAACTGCTATTCAACAGAAGAATGCAATGATCATCAGTATCAAGAGGACTTCTGTGGTCAGCGTGAAATGTTGAATGAAGTGTAACAGTGTATACTTGGCATTATATACGTCAGAAAAATGATGGCAGAAAATTTATGACATTGATAATATGGATGAAAAGACGCTTACACTTAAACACTAGTGGTTTTACTGGATACCGAAACGTCTTAAGACGTCCTGAGTGTATGCAGTGGGTTCTTTTATCCAGTGTCAGGTAGCGACTGGGAAGTACTCACCTAGTTGTACTCGCCTAGTTGAGGTTGCAGGGGTCGAGTCCAAGCTCCTGGCCCCGCCTCTTCACTGGTCGCTACTAGGTCACTCTCCCTGAACCATGAGCTTTATCGTACCTCTGCTTAAAGCTATGTATGGATCCTGCCTCCACTACATCGCTTCCTAAACTATTCCACTTCCTGACTACTCTGTGGCTGAAGAAATACTTCCTAACATCCCTGTGATTCATCTGTGTCTTCAGCTTCCAACTGTGTCCCCTTGTTACTGTGTCCAGTCTCTGGAACATCCTGTCTTTGTCCACCTTGTCAATTCCTCTCAGTATTTTGTAAGTCGTTATCATGTCCCCCATATCTCTCCTGTCCTCCAGTGTCGTCAGGTTGATTTCCCTTAACCTCTCCTCGTAGGACATACCTCTTAGCTCTGGGACTAGTCTTGTTGCAAACCTTTGCACTTTCTCTAGTTTCTTTACGTGCTTGGCTAGGTGTGGGTTCCAAACTGGTGCCGCATACTCCAATATGGGCCTAACGTACACGGTGTACAAGGTCCTGAACGATTCCTTATTAAGATGTCGGAATGCTGTTCTGATGTTTGCCCGGCGCCCATATGCTGCAGCAGTTATTTGGTTGATATGCACTTCAGGAGATGTGCCTGGTGTTATACTCACCCCAAGATCTTTTTCCTTGAGTGAGGTTTGTAATCTGTGGCCCCCTAGACTGTACTCCGTCTGCGGTCTTTTTTGCCCTTCCCCAAGCTTCATGACTTTGCACTTGGTGGGATTGAACTCCAGGAACCAATTGCTGGACCAGGTCTGCAGCCTGTCCAGATCCCTTTGTAGTTCTGCCTGGTCTTCGATCGAATGAATTCTTCTCATCAACTTCACGTCATCTGCAAACAGGGACACCTCGGAGTTTATTCCTTCCGTCATGTCGTTCACAAAGACGGTGTTGCAGGTGGGAGGAGACAACCAAATAAAGAAAGCATAGTGATGGGAATTATTTACATAAAGTGGCATGTTACCTACAGGTATGTTGACGAAGACACAAGTTGTGGAAGAAACTTTTATTGGAACAGCGTTATGTCTTGTATAGAGCTTTATGGAGACATTGCTTGATACAGCTCTGAGTAGGCTCTATAAAGTCATGATTGGACAAAATTATACACAGAGTGAAATGTTGCCTGAAAAATATCTTGTTCTGCATCAAGGCGGGTTATACTGAGTGTCAGTTCCCCAGCATAAACTTTACAAAAATTGAGGTCAACAATACGGATATATTAAGTGCATTGCTAAAGAAATTATTACAGTATACTCAGGGGGTAGCGTTAAACTCGCAGGGGGGACACCATGCCTGGGTAATGGGAGATAATTAGGTTTGAGCCGATGAAGGATAAATACGTGACATACAAAAGATAACCACCGCGAGAGTATACTTCGCGGAAGTCATTGCCTCATCTAATACAGGCTAATTAAGGTTAGGTTAACCTAGCCTGTCTTAGAAAAAGCTAATATTTAAGTTTGGGTTCCGTCTTAGATCGTGCAAAAACTGACGTTCTGAATAGCGTTAGATAATTAGGTTGATATTTGCAGATCGGGATGATATTGTTAATCTGAAAGAAAATTGATTAGCTAAGACTGTGGAAGATATGTATCCACAAGTGTTATAAATAAGTTGTGATCAGCTGTGTGATATTTAGAGGCGCAGCTTCCAATCTCTCATGGTCTGAACCTAAGCTTGCATCCGGAATAAAGAAAAGTTTCTTGAAAGACACGAGTAAGTCTAAGGAACACAAGCACAAACATGGCAGTACAATGTGAAAACGCTAAAGGAATACCGTCAGGTCCTTAGTCGCTTTACCTGCTTGAAGATTCAAGAGAGATTTGAGTATCTTAGGTTTTAACATGTAAATATTAGCCATAATTTGAATGGGAGAAAAAGTAGGAGGTCCAGACACAGAATCATTCATTGTGGGGTTAACATTAAACAGGTTGCTGAAGAGGATGACCTCATTGCATGCAAAGGCAGTAACGTGTTCACTAGTACGGAACTAAGGAAATATTACTTGCTACAAGCAAGTACAGAGTTCAGGAGTGATGGTCGTAGTCTCTTTTGAGATAATCAGAATATTATTTTATATTTATATGAAGTTCTAAACCTGTACCAGTAATTCTGCATAAGGAGTGGTAGAAGCTCGATCATCCGTCCGTCAATTACGAGATAGAAACCCAACTCTCGTAACCGGACTTCCCAAGCTGAGATAATTAGATCATGGCTTAGAATTCATTTTGGTGAAAAAAATAAACTTTCAGAATCTGTAGCTCAGCTCTTGGAGCACTTCAGGGGTTAAATTAGCTTTGTTGATGTGCGCAACTAGAGAAGAGGTGAACTCCTCCAGCTCGTTAGCAACTTCCTCACCCCTCCTTCCCATTGTCAGATGCGATCCTTTTTATACACAGTAGCAGTAGCAAGCAGCGTGCAGACGAGACACAGGTCACCAGAGTAAATATTCTTTGATAATTCATCTGCTTTTCTTTTGGTGAGGTCAAGCCGGTGGCTGGGTACTATCTACGCTCCAGCAATAGTAATTTTGTGCAAGATGTTTATATTCTAAACAGGAGTACACGGTCGGTGAGTAAGGTGGAAGCTGGCGGGGACGAAGCTGTTTCATCAGGTGATGATACAACTATGTCACACGAGAACATAGACGGGAAGTTGAAATAAACAGGAGTCAAAGTTGTTAGAACATTTTCAGTCTCAAGATCGTGAGGAAATTAAAAAAATGGATATGGAAGTAGTGAAAGCAAACACGGTATATTTTATAGTGTTCAATATGAGAAAGCGATATATTATGCCCCCACAAGGTAGGTTCCTTGATGCTGATGAGGGGCTCTTGATCTAGGGAATTGGATCTGTGCTCTAGTTCAGTGAATTAAACCTGAATACCTTCCACAGGCGCTGTGTAATCCTACGGGTTTAGCGCTTCCCCTTGATTATAATAATGATGTATGCAATCGAAACATTACATTTTTCACCATATTGATAATGTTTTATTGTATTTTCAGGTAAGTGTTCTACGCCTGTGAAAGTGTTTATTCTGAAGTCAGAGATGGTCATCTTCACCACTATTTGGTCACCACATAGTAAGTGTTCCAGTGCTATGACAGTTTCTTCTGAAGCAGACGTTCTGGTGGTGTTCTGTGTCACTACACACAAAATGTTCAACACCTATGAAAGTATTTCTGCGTAACCAGAAGCGGCTATAATAATCACCAATGTTTGGTAACACAAAACAAGTGCTGCTGGGGCTTTACAAAAAGGTTTCCGTTGAACCAACAGATAACAGAACCTAGGTGATGTGAAAATACAGTAGACTAGATCTTCACGCCCAGTGAGGAGCTAATCAGTCATAATCACAAATGCAACATATTCAATTCACATCCTAATTGTGAAGCACCTTCTTAGTATCAACCACAACACTCCTCGACCTCAAAGCTGTGAGCTGGTAGAAGTTGGAACTTGTTAGTGTCAAACACAACACTCCTCGACCTCAAAGCTGTGAGCTGGTAGAAGTTGGAACTTGTTAGTGTCAAACACAACACTCCTCGACCTCAAAGCTGTGAGCTGGTAGAAGTTGGAACTTGTTAGTGTCAAACACAACACTCCTCGACCTCAAAGCTGTGAGCTGGTAGAAGTTGGAACTTGTTAGTGTCAAACACAACACTCCTCGACCTCAAAGCTGTGAGCTGGTAGAAGTTGGAACTTGTTAGTGTCAAACACAACACTCCTCGACCTCAAAGCTGTGAGCTGGTAGAAGTTGGAACTTGTTAGTGTCAAACACAACACTCCTCGACCTCAAAGCTGTGAGCTGGTAGAAGTTGGAACTTGTTAGTGTCAAACACAACACTCCTCGACCTCAAAGCTGTGAGCTGGTAGAAGTTGAAACTTGTTAGTGTCAAACACAACACTCCTCGACCTCAAAGCTGTGAGCTGGTAGAAGTTGAAACTTGTTAGTGTCAAACACAACACTCCTCGACCTCAAAGCTGTGAGCTGGTAGAAGTTGGAACTTGTTAGTGTCAAACACAACACTCCTCGACCTCAAAGCTGTGAGCTGGTAGAAGTTGGAACTTGTTAGTGTCAAACACAACACTCCTCGACCTCAAAGCTGTGAGCTGGTAGAAGTTGAAACTTGTTAGTGTCAAACACAACACTCCTCGACCTCAAAGCTGTGAGCTGGTAGAAGTTGAAACTTGTTAGTGTCAAACACAACACTCCTCGACCTCAAAGCTGTGAGCTGGTAGAAGTTGGAACGTGTTAGTGTCAAACACAACACTCCTCGACCTCATGGTCTGTATGAAGGCAAGTAGAACAGACTTTCCATTTTGACAGCGTTTCATTCTGTTGAACGTGAAGCTCTACAGCGAGCGAAATCTGGCGGTGTCTGTCTGCATATTTTTCGGCACTGCGCCATTGCACGCATTTTGGTTGCATGTGTGTATGTCAATGGAAGTATAGAAGTTTAATGAGATTTAAAGCTCTTCGACAACACTAGGGTCATTAAGGCTTTTCATAGCAGACAAGAATACTTTAATCCCTGAAATAAGTATTAAAGCAAACCTACATGTATACCCCTGAGAGAAATAAACCTCTCGGTATATATATTCTGCCGACAAGTATGCTAACAAGGCACAAGATACGATTTATGACATTTTATTGAGAACACGTTTCGTGCACCAGGGACCTTATCAACTGATAGTCACTGGTGGACGAAACGTCTTCGCAGTAAAATGTTGTCAACCGCATATTGTCTTGTTAACATTGGCTGCCTGTGTCCGAGGTGGGTGTCTCCCGTGCAGGTGGGGACTGCAGGGGTCATCACTCGGGTTTCTGCAGTAGTCTCTTCACTTTAGATTATAAAATATTAGAAATGAAGTGATTAAATCATTGTGATAGTCTATTCTCCGGCCGCATCACTGGCTGGCTGGCTAGCTAGCTTCAGGTCACCAGTTCTTGCACAGAGCATGATACTCGTGCACATTTTGAACGTTGCCAGAGCTTGTTCAGACATCGCTCTGCCATATGTATCACCGCTGTTTGTGCTTAAATCCACGGTGTTATAGGTGTGTGTACCTGACCGAAAAGAAGCTAACCTAAAGCAATGAAAAACGTATTTTTTTTTTATAATTGCAGGAAACGTTCTGAAGTGACATCTTTGAATTGCGTAATGAAGTAAACAGTGTAAAATAAAGAGAGGATATTTCAGGACATTTGGTGCGAAGAGTTTCTTTAATTTATTTAATTTATGGCAAGATAATGTTAAGAGAGCTATCTTTCATTCGCTTGATCTTGATTATTAATTTAGCCGCTATATTTATGTATTAAATTTTATAGTTCATATTAAGTAATGCTCGTACTAGATATGCAGTAATTTATTGAATATGGATCATATTTTTTTTTAAATATATGCAAGGATCCTGTACACAAGCTTGGGTTTGTGTTGTTGTGGTTTACGTCAGCACTGTCGACAACTTGCCATAAGCTTCAAGTCAATTCATTTGCATAAAATCTAGATAGCGGCCGGTCTAGAATCTGAGGATACAAGTTTGGTTGCATTCGCGGCACTCCATGTTAAGTACCACGCTCAGACCTTGGCACACAAGTAATATATAAATATGCAACAGTTAGGTATCTTTATTTCGAAACGTTTCGCCTACACAGTAGGCTTCTTCAGTTGAGTACTCGACTGAAGAAGGCTACTGTGTAGGCGAAACGTTTTGAAATAAAGATACTTAATTGTTGCATATGTGTCTTACCTGACAACCTGTCGGTATTTTATACCATTTTAATATTCACTATATATATATATTGCAGCACTGGCTCACAGTCAAGCTGGGATGGCCCGATCGATGAAAAGGTGCTTGCCAACATGCTCAGGGCTGCAGCATCAGATAGGGAGACTGCCCGTCTCCAGGCTGTGAGCGTACCTCACTCCAGGGACTTCCTCCAAACAGTTCCCATATCGGCACTTGGATGAATTTATACAGGGGGTGAAAGTTCTTTCTACATTTCCCAGATACGCGATTACGCTTGCCTTAAAAAGTGCTGTTACTATAGAGCAATATTCCATTCGAGAGAGAACAAGTAACGTAAAAGAGTATCATCATTTACTTGGCTTCTTTTATTTTTTTAAGTTTCTGGTTGTCCAGCTTACAATTTTTACTGTTGTGATCTTTGAATGCGAGAGCTAAGGACGTTATCACTCCCAAAATTCCTCACATTAATCGTCTGCACTATTGAGTGGTTTGAATTTGTTTTATACTCTGTTCCTGTTTTTATTTCGTCAGTCTTTACTTAGAGGAGAAACTGATTTTTTCTTCATTGAACATCACAGTGTTGTGTATTGCCCCCAGGAAGACCTGGTTTACGTTACCATTGAAATTTATGGTCCTAATTGAATTCTACTTACAAAAATTACAGTATCGTCTACAAAGGATTATACAATGTCACTTTGTCGGATATGAGGACAAGAGCCACGTTGGTGTTGTTGCTATTACCACATCTTGCACCATCGAAGACGTGACCAGGCTGTGGCCCTAAGTACGTGCAGGACTCTCAGTACAGTGGTTGCGTAATATATAAGGACTAGACTGCACACGTCTTGGAAGGACGCCTATCTGGTCATCACGCAGTGGAACCGAAACGTTCTCTAATAAATGTCTTAGTGTTATCTCTCGCGTGTTTTTTTAAACCTGGTAACAGTTTAGCCAAACTTTTCTTGCATAAATAGGTCATCGATGGGACAGGTAGACCCCCTGCAGTGACGTCACTAACGCCGAAAGTCGCCTAACTACGCCTAAATAAAAACTATTCCATAGGACAGATGTCTCAGTAAAGTTCCTTTCAGATTGTCTGTTTTTTTTTTCACTCTTGGGCCTTGCGCCATTTCTCTTCAAGCGTGGACCTTATCTACTCAGCATTGTACATGCAGAAATAAATAATACAGGAACAAGTGTAGAAATCTTCAAAGCAAATCTGGACCACTACCTCCGCTGTGATGAAAATGTGGGCCAGCAAAGCCTGGCTCCAGGAAAGGCTACGGGAGTAGAACTCTCAAAACCTGTCACAGGTATATCACAGGTGGCAATGCCTTTTGACTTGTCACCAGAAGTTTCCTGTAGCCATTCATTCTCAGATCGTTATACGAATAATTCATCCCGACATCTGACCATTTATTCCCAGGTCGTCACTGGTCGCTACTAAGCCCTCTCTCTCCCTGCTCAATGAGCCTAATCAAACCTCGTCTTAAAACTATGTATGGTTTCTGCCTTCACTACGTCACTTTCCAGACTATTCCACTTCCTGACAACTCTGTGACTGAAGAAATGCTTCCTAAAATCCCTATGACTCATCGGAGTCTTAATTAAATTTCCAATTGTGACCCCTTGTTTCCGTGTCCCATCTCTGAAATATCCTGTCTCTGTCCACCTTGTTAATTCCTCGCAATATTTTAAATGTCGTTATCATGTCTCCTCTAACTCTCCTGTCCTCCAGTGTCGTCAGGCCAATTTCCATTAACCTTTCTTCGAAGGGCATTCCCCTTAGCTCCGGGACTAGTCTTGTTGCAAACCTTTGCACTTTTTCTAATATCTTGACGTATTTTACCAGGTGTGGGTTCCAAACTGGTGCTGCATATTCCAATATGGGCCTGACATACACGGTGTACAGAGACTTAAACGATTCCTTACTGAGGTGTTGGAATGCTACTCTTACTTAGGTTTGCCAGGCTCCCATATGCTGCAGCAGTTATCTGGTTTATGTGCGCCTCAGGAGATGTGCTCGGTATTATACTTACCCCAAGATCCTTTTCCTTGAGTGAGGCTTGCAGTCTTTGGCCACCTAGCCTATACTCTGTCTACGGTCTTCTTCGCCCTTCCCTGATCTTCATGACTTTGCATTTGGGAGAGTTAAATTCGAGGGGACAGTTGCTGGACTAGACTTGCAGCCTGTCCAGGTCTTTTTGTAGTCCTGCCCGATCCTCGTCCGATTTAATTCTCTTCATTAACTTTACATCATCTGCCAACAAGGAAACTTCTGAGTCTATCCCTTTCGGCATGTCATTCACATATACCAAAACCAGCACAGGTTCTAGGACTGACCCCTGTGGAACCCCGCTCGTCACAGGCGCCCACTCTGACACCTCGTCACGTACCATGACTCGTTGTTGCCTCTCTCTAAGGTATTCTCTGATCAGTTGCAGTGCCTTTCCTGTTAGTGTGTGTGTGTGTGTGTTTGTGTGTGTGTACTCACCTAATTGTAGTTGCATTGGTTGATTCATAGCTCCTGACCCTGCTTCTTCACTGGTCGCTAATGGGTCACTCATTCCCTGTTCTGTGAGCTTTATCATACCTCTTCTTCAAACTATGTATGGATCCTTCCTTCACCTCACTTTCTAGACTATTCCACTGCCTGACAACTTTGTGACTGAAGAAATACCTCCTAACATCTCTGTGGCTCATCCGAGTCTTCAACTTCCAATTGTGACTCCTTGTTGCTGTGTCCCATCTCTGGAAGATCTTATCTCTGTCCACCTTGTCGATTCCTCTCAGTATTTCAGATGTTGTTATCATAACCCCCCTGTCTTCCAGTATCGCAGATAAGCTCATTCCTTTCTAGGCGCTCCACCACTCTTTTCCTGATAATCTTCTCCCTGACTTTACATACTATGCATGTCATTGATACTGGTCTGTAGTTTAATGCTGCATATCTGTCTCCTTTTTTAAAAATTGGGACTACATTTGCTGTCTTCGATACCTCAGGTAGTTGCCCTGTTTCGATATACGTGTTGAAGATTGTTGTTAGTAGTACACAGAGTGTCTCTGCTCCCTCTCTCAGGCGTCACGGAGACGTGTTATCTGGCCCCATCACCCTTGAGGTATCTAGTTCGCTTAGCAACCTCTTCACCACCACCTCGGTTGTGGAGTGGTTTGATTGTCTCCACTTTGAATACTTCTTTAAATCTCTTGTTGAGCTCCATACATACATTTCGATCATTCCTTGTGAGCTCCCTTCCTTCCTTATTCAGCCTGATTACATGGTCCTTTACTGTTGTTTTTATCCTGATGTGGCTGTACAACAGCTTTGGGTCGGACTTGACTTTCACTGCTTTGTCATTTTCGGATTGTTGCTGGGCCTCCCTCCTTTCCTGTGCATATTCATTTCTGGCTCTTCGACTACTATTATTCTCCTGGGTCCTATGCCTCCTATACTTCTTCCATTCTCTATTGCATTTGGTTTTGGCACCTCTACAGCTTCAGGTGAGCCAATGGCTCATCCTGGCCTTCTCGTTATGTCTGTTGCCCTTGGGTACAAACTTCTCTGCTGCCTTGCAGATTGTCGTCACATATTCCATCATCTCATTTACTGATTTCCCTGCCAGTTCTCTGTCCCACTGAACTTCATGCAGGAAGTTGCTCATGCCCGTGTAGTTCCTCTCTTGTAGTTTGGCTTTGTTCACCCTGCCCTTCCTGCTTCCCTCTCCACTTGTAACTCCACTATATATTCAAAACTCAGAACCACATGATTGCTAGCTCCGAGGGACCTTTCGTATGTGATGTCCTCAATATCTGCATTGATCAAGTTGAATACTAGGTCCAGTCTTGCTGGTTCTTCCTCTCCTCCCTCTCTCTGGTAGTCTTCTTAACGTGTTGGTACATGAGGTTTTTCAGTACCATCTCCATTATCTTAGCCCTCCATGTTTCTGGGTCCCCCATGTGGCTCCAGGTTTTTCCAGTCAATTTCTTTGTGGTTGAAGTTACCCACAACCAGTAGCTTGCTTTGCCCAGCCTACATGGACCCTTCTGGCCACTTCAGCTAGTGTGTCAACCATCGCTCTGTTACTCTCATCATATTCTTGTCTTGGCCTTCTCCTCTTCTGTGGTAGGTTGTACATCGCTGCAGTTACCACCTTGGGACTGAAGTGCTCCAGTTATGTAGTTTTCTGTTTTTCTGTCTCCTCTCTCCAGCTCCTCAAAATCCCATTGGTTTTTGATGAGCAGTGCCACTCCTCCACCCATTCTATTTCTTGTCTTTCCTCAGGATCTGATACCCGGTTGGGAAGATTGCATTTGTTATCATATCCGTGAGTTTGATTTATTTTAGAGCTATAATGTCTGGTGCTGCCTCTTTGATTCATTCGTGCCACTTCTCCCACTTGTTTGTTATCTCATCAGCATTGGTGTATCATACCTTCAATTTCATCTCTAACACTGTATTCTGGGGGGTCTGTGGGGGTTGTGGGAGTGGGGGACATGGCAGGGTGCTGTGGGATTATATAGTAGTGTGTAGGGTGGGGTTGTGAGTGTGGATTGTGGTTCATATTGGCATAATATGCTTGGCTGTGGGGTTCTGAGGGTGGTTCTGTTGATGTTTGCACTTGTTGCTCTGGTTGTTCTCTGCTGACTCTGTCCTTGTTGCTCTAGTCTTTTTCGTTTCTGAGTCCTCTCCCTTAGCTGCTGTCATTCTGTTCTCATTCTTTCGTGGTCTAAAAACACCCTCTTATATGTTGACGATTCCTTCAACCATGATTTCTCCTGTAGGATCCTGTTCTTGACTGTTTCTGTCTTGAAAATTAGTTTGACTGGCCGATTTCTCGCCCTTGAGTACCTCCCTATTGTCTGAAAATTTATTATCTCGGTTATGTCCTCCTTGCCTATTTCTTTGATGATGTTTTCAATCTCTTGTTTTTCTTTCTGCCATCTTCCGTTGTGTCTCCTCCCTTCACTCTCTTGTAGCCCATGAATAAAGACTGACCTTTATCTTTCCCTCCATCTCTCTGGGTCCTGTTTGTACATAGCCATCGTCTCGCTTGTTATTTCCTGTGACTCTTGGTAGCCTGGTCGTGCCTCTGCATGGGACTTGTCATCTCTACCTGCAGTCCCCTCAGTAACTGCTGTCCCTGCACCTAACATCTCTTCCCTTTCATTCCTCAGCCTTGCTTGGTGGTCTGATAGGGCATTTCATTCCACTGGGCCCCTCATTTAATAGAGGGTATACCTGCTCCAAATGCCTTGTCCCCTCTGGCCACTGGCCCTGTAACGCACTTCAACATATTTTTTTCGTCTTCTAGGGTGTGTGCGTGCATGCATGTGCGTGCGAGTGTGCATGCGAGAGAATAATGGTATATCGTTTGTTTCCAGTAAAAAAAATGACTAATCTCCTAAGCATGCAAGTTCAGGGATGCATGACGCCCCAAGCAGGAAGGGAAGCAGGCGCGCACGCAGGCAAGCCTGAATGCATCTCTTCACCAGTGCACACAAGGATCCTCCCGAGACGTCTCCAGTTGATATGTATAAACTATCTCTTTTGAACAATAGAATAATACATGTATTAATATTGGTAGCCGACAATATGTTATTAAGTAAAAGGATACAAAAGCAATTAATGTGACATTTTATTGTGGCAACATTTCGCTCTCCAGGAGCTTTGTCAAGCCATTGACAAAGCTCCTGGAGAGCGAAATGTTGCCACAATAAAATGTCACATTAATTGCTTTTGTATCCTTTTACTTAAGAGAATATTACATGCCAGAGGTCTCGCATGTAACCGCTGTCGGGCTTTGTTTCACCATGGCTGCTTGCCCTAGTGTTGCCATCTGGCCTGGGTTTAATTCTTCCTAGAGCTCCACCAGACCCTGCCTAGTCCTCACTACCGCTCCAGACAAACCTAGCAGCTGGACGTTCTGTCAAGACACTCGTCAGGTCGTTGGCCTGGCAGGGCTAGTGTTCAACACGCTGCTCTGTACGCTTATACAAATAAACCTTAAGACTCTCCTCCAGAGAAATATTACCACACCGGATAATACAATCTATATACAGACGATACAAAAATAATTTGCAGAATGCAAACTGACGAACCTAGCAAGAAACTACAAGACGGTCTCGTCAAGGTAGATCAATGGTAAAATACTAGATGGTTGCTTGAGTTCAACCCAACGTGGAAAATGTAATGAAAATAAGTGTGAACTTGTATCCATTGCTTATTTGTTTTTAATTATGTTTAATTCAAATCTGCTCCTCTTCCAGTAATATTAATTCGCTACGTTATGTTCGTTGATATTGCATAACACACACACACACACACACACACACACACACACACACACACACACACACACACACACACACACACACACACACACTATCCTGCCTAACAAATCACCCGTTGCTATACTACAGTTGCAGAATTAATGCAAGAACAGCAGGGCTGAGTGCAACGTTCATTTCTTGATTGTATATAAGATTTTGATACCGTACTCAACCAGAGATAAATCCACAAGTTGTAAATCAGGTAAAAGTAAAGAAGGGAATGTTCAAGTGGCTGAGGGAGAACGTGACAGGTAGGACAGAGTAACAGTGAGGGAGGAAGCATAACAATGGGCTAGTGTAGTGAGTCAAGCTTCCAAGATCCGGTACTGGAGCCTTAACTATTTCTGACTTAGGTAAATATATTGGATGATCTAACTGATGATGATACTCCCAGGTGATCTGAACTAATTTAAAAAGTGACAGGTCAGTTAGCTCCCGTAGTTTATCCCTAATAAATGCATGGTATTCAGGACCCGAGTGTAGAAGACCTAAAATAAAATATGAAAGGAAAGGAAGTAGGAGTCAGCATGATGATAAACATATCTCTGTTGGTGCATATAAATAAGATAACAGCATTCATGAACAAAAAAAAAAGCTGTAATTTAAGACAGTAGAAACTGCACATGCAAGGTCCACTGTAAAATACGAAGTCCTAGAGGGGGAGCCTCCCATATCTACAAATGCTAGAGAGTGACGAAAGATTTGCATCAAAACTTTCCCCTGAGCAGAAGAAATGAAATCTGCGGAGACTCTAAGACGGGATCCTGACTAAAATCAGTTTCGAAAGGAGTTAAACAGAGCTAGCTTAACCAACACTACTGAATACAGTAGTGTTGGTTAAGCTAGCTCAAAACGTGGGGTCAAGAGCTGTCTCTCAACTCCGTAAACACAACTCCACAAACAGGAGAGAGGAGATAAGAGTAATTTTATTCACATTACTCTCCGGCCTCTCTTCCCTTGTGTTATCCTCGTAATGAACGTCAGTATATCACTAAGAACGTCAAATGTTTGACTGTGATACTGTAATGAAAACAAAATTATTTGACCGCTTTTTTACCGTTCATTCGATGGATCTTTATATTATTGCATTAGTGACCTGTAGCCGCTATGCCTCCTGCAACAGCCTTCAATCTTTTCCCCTTCCTTCCCTTCCACCTTCCCCTGCCTCCATATTTCTTCCCTCCATATAGTTGCAACCTGCCACATTTCTTTTTCTCTGCCACCTACCGTCTCTCCCTGCAGACCTTCCATGCCATTTTTCTTCTTGCAAACCTTCTCTGCGGTCTCTCCCTGCAGCACAGTTCTGCCGTCTCCCCGCAGCACCAATCTGACATCTCTCACTGCAGCACCTGCCTACCATCTTCTTGCTCCTCTCCCTGCTTGCTAGGCGGAGGTGAGCAAGATGTTAGTCACGGTGGGTCGGGGGTCCCAGCTGGTGGTCCATCACTATGTTTTCACACTCGCTTGTAGTCCACCTTCCATTGTTTGTGGCTCATGTGTGACTGAAGGTCTGGTCTGGCCTTCAGGTGTGACTTTTTTTTTTGATCTGTAAATGTGATTGTGTCTGTTATTTAAACAGAGAAAAGATACTTGCCAATATAGAAATTATGGAAATTACTTGGTGGTCTAGTCAGGGACCAGGCCACGGGGGCCTTGACCCCCGAAAACATCTTTCATGTATCAAGGAGGGTCAGATCTCTTAAAATGCACACTGCCATAACTTTGGAGTGAGAGATATGAGAGGAAGTATACATTTACCTTTGAGTTCTGAGAATCTTTCCACTCTCGGAGCCCGGCCGGGGGCCAGGCTCAGAAGAAGAAATCTATTGAAAATTAAAGAACTTTGTGGCAACACCCGTGGTACACTGCTACTCGACTTTCAAATAGGAGATACGAAAAATATTTACCGTAACAAATGCAGAAATTTTCAAAGAAGAGCCAGCACCACCACCACCTGCTTAAAGTGCCTGAAAAACTATATGATTAGTTCTGAAGGCTTGCTGGGAGACTGCAGAAACAGCCTGGTTGACCAGGCAGTCAACAAAAATGTTTCGCCTCAAGCCGGGCTGCGTGTGTAGAACAACCCTAGAAACCGGTCACAGGTGTGGGCAGGCGAGATGATTGGCCCCGTATGTCATCATACGTCATTATTGCATAATCTTAGCAGTGTGCACCAAGGACATAGTTTCAGCATATTTTCACGTCTTTATTACTAATATATATATATATATATATATATATATATATATATATATATATATATATATATATATATATAATATATATATGGTGGGTTGGGATGGACTGGATGTGGGAAATGTGCGTAGGCTGGCAATCCCGTGTGGGCGTACGAAGTCTCACTTGAGACGCAGCCTTCCCCGGGAAAGTGTGTGCGTATCCACTCTAATGACTGAATACGCCCACCATCCTTGCACTTGTGTGCGCTTGTGATATTGTATTCTCCTTGAACCGCAGTCGAGAAAGAGGTATAAATTTACACCTGAAAAATATTGGAGGGCCTGTTTCCAAATATTCGCACTGGAAATAGTCCTGACGAGAAAGGGGAGCATCGTAGACTGCAGCATACCTACATTTATAGTAGAGCATAGCTAAAGGATGTATCAATAATCATAAGAGGTTCACGACTTTTTAACGCCCTCCCAAATATTAGGCGAAGTGCTAAGATCCTTAACTATCTGGAATTGAAGAGTGAGCGAGATGGGTTTTAAGCATTTCTTAATCAGTAGCTTTTTCGAAGGATGATGTAGAGCTGTGATTTGTATCTCTGTCAGTTCTGGGGCGAGAACTGTCTTAACGTTCAGTTTTCATGACGAACTTACTTAATTTTACTATATTGCCTATTCACTCTTGTGCTCGGTTTGTTTGGAATTTGATGATCCGTCTTCCCATTTCTTTTTCAGTTATTTCTTTTGCATGTGTGTGTTATTACATAGTTGTTGAAGGCTTTCGCAAAACATGTGTATATTTTGTTAGAATTTTGCCTGTTTAAACTGTATTCATGATTTTGCTGTAGCGGGAGGAAGCAGCATCCTACTCTTGGCTCATACTGTTGTGGAGTGTCTGCCTACCTGTTGTCGATTCGTGGGGTCATCGCCCTTCCGGCCCAAGCCTCTGGCTGATGATCTCACTAATCAGATTGTTGGTTTTAGTAGCACGCAAATCTAATGTATGCACCACAGCCCGGCTGATCAAGAACCGACGAATTTAAGTTTCCTTTTGAAGACAACTGGGAGTCTGTTCGTAATTTCCCTTATATATGAAGGAAGTGTGAATGAAGTTCTTTTAGCACTTTCAATAGATTTTAATATACTGTGATGTTATTTATATTGATCTATAATAAGTAATGATTGCTTTAATTTCCCTCCATGTTAAATGATGTTATTTTTAATGTTTGTGAAATTCAGCCTCTGTCTACATTAAGTTTAATAAAATATGTACGGTATGGTAAGGCTTATTATTTATTATTTTGTAATTTTGATTATGAATATATGGTTTCATGAGTCTGGGGCTGAGGTAGTAAGGAATGTTATCACTGGTCTCTTAAAATTTTAGTGGAGTCAGGGTTGTATCAGAAGTGTTGTCAGTTTCTCGTGTCGTCAGTTTTTCGTGTCGTGTGCCATAAAAGTTCATGTGGGTTGTTAACCTTCAGTCTGTCTAATGGCTCAATGAACAAAGTCGTACTTTATTCCAAGCATTTTGCCTATTTCTTATCAGTGAAGATTCCGTTTTTGTTAAGCATGAGTCTAGTACCAGAAGATAATTTTACACTGGATTTTGCAGAGACAGGGAATTTTAGGTTTAATATTACTGAAAGCTTTTTTAGCTTTCTCTTCTATGGACTGTGTGTTGTTTTGTTTTATCCACTACCTATTTTCATCTATCTTGCCATAGTGTAATATTTAAAATTTTCACTATTTAGTAACTTATTTTTATAGTTCAACTCGTCCTCTTATTTTTAATTTATAGTTTCTCCCGTAATCTGCTACAGTGGTTCTCCAAGTCTGTTGTGTATTTTTTCTTGTGCTCTAATTCCTTCCAGTTCACCAGCATTTTAATTCTGTTAACTGTGTTGTTAAAGTTTGTATGGATACCATTTCTTGTTAAGTATTTTGTTATAACATTTTAATATTATTTATATCCTCTACACGCCACAGGCTACGATATTGTCAGCAATATTTTTTTGGAGTTTAGAATAAATACCGCTGACAGTGAGTCTGAAAATACTTTGTAACTCTTATAGATAATTTAAAGGCGGTAATTCAGTCTAAGAAATTATATGAAGGCACTCGTTTGAAACTAAGAGTTGTTAACGAGAGGAACAAACTGTTTTTATGTAGATAAATGGTTCAGAGAACGGACAAGTTGATAAAGTAGACATATGTGCAACACTTGGGTATCTTGATTTTGGAAACGTTTCGCTACACAGTGGCTACATTCCTGTCAGACACAGCAACATCTTGGGATCTTGATACACGGAATTCTTCACTTGCCTAACCTATAGGTGTGACCTGCTTCTACCTGTGGATTTGCCCAGTGTGATATTTCCTACGACTGCTTCACCTCACTTGTCTACAGTATATAATACATACAAATATGATAATACATACGAATATGATAATAGAAGTAGCGTAAAGAGTTTTAGCAGAAGACCAGTCAGTAGGATGACAGTGATCTCTGACATGACAGAAAAGAGCATTATGGTGTCGGCATGCCTAACACTACTTTTGTGCTCCCTAAGTCTGTCAGAAAGAGATCTCCCTATAACTGCTGATGTCTTTCTTGATCTTATCTGCCTTTGTGTGGACTCAAATTCCTTTTCCTTCCAAGGTAAATATTATTCTCAAACCTTCGGTGTCGCTGTGGGCTCTCCTCTATCTCCTGTTCTTGCTAATCTTTATATGGAATACTTCGAGACTGTTCTTGCTACTATTGATGTGCGCCCTTCACTCTGGCTCCGCTGTGTAGATGACATCTTTGCTCTGTGGCCTCATGACTCTAGTATCTTCTAACCATTTCTTGATGCTCTTAATAATCTTGCCCCTTCCATTAAGTTTAAAGCTGAATGGGAATCGAATTCCTTGCTTCCTTTCCTTGATGTTCATGTCCACCGCTCAGGTACAGGTTTTGCCTTTTCCGTCTACCGTAATCCTGTGCACAGTGGCATGTACATTCACTACTTTTCTTATCATGCTTCCTCTGTCAAGAGAATTGTTCTTATCTCCCTCTTTTTCTCCGTGCTCTCCGCATTTGTGATCCTCAGTTCCTTGAATCAGAACTTTGCACTCTTCACATTGTATTTTCCCGTCTTGGCTACACTTCCCGTTTCATAGACTCTGCCTTCTCCTGTCTTCTGCCTTCCCTACATTTCCGGTCTTTCTAATCTCAACAACTCTCTCCGTCCTTAGATATCAAACTTACTTTTCGCCAGATTAACACTCTTCGCACTAATCTAGTTCATACCTCTCCTCCCTCTATAGATGCTCCTGGTGTCTACTCTATTTCTTGTTCCTCCTGTCCTCTTCAGTACTTTGGAGAAACTGGCCGATCTCTTTCTGACAGACTTAGGGAGCACGAAAGTAGGCTTGCCGACACCAACATGGCTCTTTTCTGTCATGTCAGAGATCAGTCATCGAATATGATAATACATAATAATACATGCAAATAAGTTACTCAAAAACAATTGAGCAAACACACTTCCTCTGATCGTATTTGCTTGGACCACCTCTTTTCTGCAACAGTGCAAGCTCCTGACGTGTTAATTGCAACACGAAAGGCCTAGAGCTATCATTCAACTCCCTCCGAGGTTGTTTTGCATACAAGTAAGTTTATTAATAGTGCAGCCTATTAAAGTGGTCGCTTCTCACTACCACGTTACTGTGACCACCAACACCAGTGCGGACGCAACAGGCAAACGAGTTTACCTGGGACCGTGAGATGGACTACAGGGCCAAGGTTGCGGGCATCGTTGAGGGCGATGGCCGCGGGTGGAGCCGCTGGCGGAGATACGGGTGGGGCCTTTGGTGGTACCGCAGGGAAGACCTCGAGCACTGTATCTGGGACGGCCGTGAGCGGGGCTACAGGCGGAGCCACGGGCGCTGCTGGAAGATGTGTTGTAGTTTTGCTTCTTCAAGAAATCATTTAATAATTCCTCTATTTCTCTCTCTCTCTCTCTCTCTCTCTCTCTCTCTCTCTCTCTCTCTCTCTCTCTCTCTCTGACCCTAACTCTGCTTCACACATCTTTCTTTCCCCCTATCCTTTACATTCTACCCTTTATTTCCCCTTTCTCTTCTACCTCTTTCCTCTTTCTTCCCTTCCCATTCCCTCCGTTCACCTTCCCACCCTTCCTTTTCCCTCCTTTTCTGTTCCCCTCACTTTCCGTGGCCCCAGAGTATTCAACATTTTTATCAGAAGGTATCACAAACAGTGCTGGACTAGTATCTACACCAGATGGCACATCAGCCAGGCTGTGATGGATACATGGGTCAGCAGGCCACCAGCAGCAACAGCCTGGTTGACCAGGCAAGCACCAGACAAGTCTGGCCCATTGCCGGGCTCCGTGAGTAGAAAAACTGTGAACTCATCAAAGGTATATCAAAGTTATATATCCTTTCTCCTTCCTTTCCAAATCCCGACGATTTGTTTTCAAGAGTTCTTAAAGAATATAAAGAACTTCGTAAAGCGTTAATTACATCACTGGATTTTGTGCCAGAGACATGGAATATAGTCAAGATGATCAAAAAAGGCACAATACCGTGACTGGAGCAAGTCACAAAATGTGACTTTGTGAATGGTCCAGGTCGGACCGAAACGTCGTCTAAATTTCCTTTCTCATATGTGCGGGTTATATGTGTATAGTCAAGATAAGTTCTGATCAGCCGGGTTGTGGTGTACAACATTGTGTCCATAGCTGTTTGGTGAAGGAAAAATATATGTAAATCACAGATTATTTCCGAGTAGTAATTGTGACTGTTATTGACAATTATTGACCTGCAACAGAAGCACCGGAGTTTGTGAAAGTAAGGACCAGCACACGGCTGATGCACCCAATTTTAGGTTAAAACCAATCTCAGAAAGAGTTTCTCTGGCCAGGTCTCATAAGTCTACCGTACTGGATTAAGTGATCCTTGTCTAGCGCCAGCCGGGCTGTTATTATGGTAATGTTCGCTCATCCCAATCCATAAATAGGGTGTAGAAATACCCAGACTGCTCTTGCATTTCACAGATAATTTGATACAAGGTGAAATAAAGTGCGTTCAAATTAGATTGTGTGCAAGTTTTTATGTTGGGCACGAGAGAAGAATAACAAGGGTACTGGAGTGCTGCGACCTTCTCATCCTTGTGTGTGTGTGTGTGTGTGTGTGTGTGTGTGTGCGTGTGTGTGTGTGCGTGTGTGCGTGTGCGTGTGCGTGTGTCTGTGTGTGTGTGTGTGTGTGTGTGTGTGTCTGTGTGTGTGTGTGTGTGTGTGTGTGTGTGTGTGTGTGTCTGTGTGTGTGTGTACTCACCTAGTTGAGGTTGCGGGGGTCGAGTCCGAGCTCCTGGCCCCGCCTCTTCACTGATCGCTACTAGGTCACACTCCCTGAGCCGTGAGCTTTATCATACCTCTACTTAAAGCTATGTATGGATCCTGTCTGTGTGTGTGTGTGCGTGTGTTTGTGTGTGTGTGTGTGTGTGCGTGTGTGTGCGTGTGTGTGCGTGTGTGTGCGTGTGTGTGTGCGCGTGTGTGTGTGTGTGTGTGTGTGTGTGTGTGTGTGTGTGCGTGTGTGTTTGTGTGTGTGTGTGTGCGTGTGTGTTTGTGTGTGTGTGTGTGTACTCGCCTAGTTGAACTCACCTAGTTGAGGTTGCGGGGGTCGAGTCCGAGCTCCTGGCCCCGCCTCTTCACTGATCGCTACTAGGTCACTCTCCCTGAGCCGTGAGCTTTATCATACCTCTGCTTAAAGCTATGTATG
>NC_091343.1:9869179-9884179 GCF_038502225.1 Cherax quadricarinatus | reverse complement strand
AAAACAATATGATGTTCAATGAGGACAAATTCCAACTACTCCGTTATGGAAAGCTGGAAGAGATAATAACTAGAACAGAGTATACTACAAACTCTGATCATACAATAGAGCGGAAAAATAATGCGAGGGACCTGGGAGTGGTAATGTCTGAGGATCTCACTTTCAAGGATCACAACTGCAAAACAAATGATAGGATGGATAATGAGAACGTTCAGAACAAGAGATGCCAAGTCAATGATTATAATTTTCAAATCACTTGTTTTCTCTAGGTTGGAATACTGCTGTACATTAACATCTCCTTTCAAAGCAGGTGAAATTGCAGATCTAGAGAGTGTACTGCACATGTAAGTTCCATCAAACTCCTTAACTACTAGGAGTGCTTGGAAGCACTTGACTTGTCCTCGCTGGAACGCAGGCAAGAGAGATGTATCATAATCTACACTTGGAAAATCCTAGAAGGAATGGTCCCGAATTTGCACACAGAAATCACTCCTTACGAAAGTAAAAGACTGGGCAGGCAATGCAAAATACCCCCAATGAAAAGTAGGGGCGCCATTGGTAAACTAAGAGAAAACACCATAAGTGTCCAGGGCCCCAAGACTGTTCAACAGCCTCCCACCAAGCATAAGGGGAATTGCCAATAGGCCCCTGGCTGCCTTCAAGAGGGAGCTGGACAGATACTTAAAGTCGGTGCCGGATCAGCCGGGCTGTGGTTCGTACCTTGGACTACTTTCGGCCAGCAGTAAGAGCCTGGTTGATCAGGCTCGATCCACCGGGAGGCCTGGTCGTGGACCGGGTCGCGGGGGCGTTGATCCCCGGAATACCCTCCAGGTAGACTCCATGTAGCCTTCGTCCATTCTAGGCCTGGCGGGAACCGAGACGGAGAACTGTGGATCCCTACTTCTGCAGTGCCAGATCAACCAGGTCGTGATGGATATGTGGGCCTTAGGGCTGCCAACGGCAACAGCCTGGTTGACCAGGCAGTCAACAAGGAGTCCTGGCCCCGGGCTGCTCCGGGACTAAGAAGACTCGCGAAATCGGTCACAGGTAAATCACAGGTAGCAGTTAGCTGACGAGCCTGAGGCTATTGTGGCACTGCATGCAAGCAGCTAGTAACCTCACAAACTGCTAGTCACTATACACAGATTATCCGCACATAGGAGAGAGAAGCTTACGACGACGTTTCGGTCCGACTTGGACCATTTACAAAGTCACACTAATGGTCCAAGTCGGATCGAAACGTCGTTGTAAGCTCCTCTCTCCTTTGTGCGGGATATTTGTGTATTGTTCCGGTCACGGTATTGTGCGTTTTTGTTCTTTGCTGGTCACTATTTGTGGCACGAGATGCTAGCATCCAGACGCTAGCTGGGTTAACCCTAAGTCTGGTTTTCTGCTGAAGTCACAGTTCCATACTTTGCAGGTAATGCATCTTAATTTTCTCTAATTCTATTAAAGAAGAAACTTCACATTTATAGTGTTTCTCTTCACTTTTAAGATGCTCCTAGTTATTTCTCGTTACTGTTCCTGACCTACCTGTAATCTTGTACATAACTGACCTACCTGTGATCTTGTACATAACTGACCTACCTGTGATCTTGTACATAACTGACCTACCTGTGATCTTGTACATAACTGACCCACCTGTAATCTTGTACATAACTGACCCACCTGTGTGAATATGCCTATTACCACCACCACCTGACGTGAAGGTAAACATACAAAGTTTACATATTTTTCTTATTTCCAGATGAACTTTCTAGTGCATTGTCTCTAAAGTCATTTACTCTTCTCGTCTTCCTAACCGCTTCTTCTTCTTTCCCCCTTACCCTGTGGTGAATTAACCCAGAAGATAGGATAGGGTGGTATGGGTAGGGGGAGGGAGGAAGCTGTGATAATGACCTACCCACTACCTCTGCGACGCAAGTATTGACGCAGCCTGGCAGGTACTTTCTCGCGCGACGCCCTGCAACGAGGCTCCTCCTTCATCACCACACACGTTAATTGATTCTACCTTCTGTGTCAGTTGGGAGGAGGAGGTACAGGAGGATAATGATGGGGAAGATGATGAGAAGGGAGCAAGAAAAGAAATGCAGTGGAAGTATAAGGTGCGAGACGACGAGGAGGAGGAGGAGGAGGAGGTACAAGAGAAGGATGAGGTGCAGTAGGTTTGGAGGAGGAGGCAGAGGTTTTGGAGGTTGATGATGATAGTAGTGACTATGCTAAGACTTAGTTGAAGAAGGATAATTAGTGAGAGACAGCTTGATATAACTATACAGACATAATACACAAATAACCCGCACATAGGACAGAGAGAGAGAGAGAGAAAGCAAGCTCATGACGTTTCGATCCTACTTGTACCATTTACAAGTCACACTAACACACGAAGGTGAGGGAGCCAGTATATATACTAGCCCCCTGACCTTCGTGTGTTAGTGTGTATTGTTCTAGTCATGGTATTGTGCCTTTCGGTTCTTTTCTATACAGACAGTATACGATGGTAAGTAGCAACAACAGGAGGAGCATCAGCAGCATCAGCAGCATCAGCAGCAGCAGCACTTGGAAGTCCAACATGCAAAAATGAAAAGCACAGTCACAAGGAAATGTCAACTCTGGCTCCCCTTCTCTTCCCGCCGCTCTCTCAGAAACGTACCCGTGTGGTCTTGGAGAGGAACATGTACTCACCCAGGTATGCATGCAGGAGTGGAGGAGCTTGAGCACTCGAATCTCTACCTTAATGCAAAAAATACATTGGCACACGCAGGGATAAAAGGTTTCTCAAGCCTTGAACGAGACTGTGTACCTCAATATTCCAGTCTATTGGCTACAAGTACCTTGAAGGGAATCTTGACCAATTTGGCATCTCATATGAAGGTTTTTGTTATCCGGCCTGTCATTAAAGTTGCATTTGTAATAACTATTTTTTAATTATATGATGATTTCTGAAATAGTTACTTTCCTTTTCTGTTTAACAGTGCTATTTAATTTCTTTTTGTAACTAATGTATTTTTGTTTATTTCTAGCATTCATTTGTTATATTTGCTATTAAAAGACTGAAGAACACGTGTTCTCTGATTTTGGCACTCTTCCTCTCAGTTGCGATTATTTTCCACTTCCTCTTTCATCCCTAACAATAAGTTGCTGGGGTAGTATGTAAATTAGGTGCCTGACCTTCGAATATTTTACATGAAATTATTATGAGCTCTCTGGCTTGATAGAGCTCTACATAGAGCGAAATGTTGCCCCGATAAAAGTTTGTTCAACAACTAAAGTCTTTGTCTTCATACTGCTATGTTTGCCATGGCGAAATGAGTGTTAATATCTGACTCTAAATTCTGTTTTCTTTTAAGGCGACCTTATTGTCGTATTGTTCTGAAAGGGGATACGAAGCTGTGCTTCATATTTTCGTTAATATCTGCTATGAGGATGAGAGGAAAGTAAAGATGTCAGTCAATGTCTGATGGTAGTGGGCACTTTACTCATATTTCATTTGTTTTAATTTCACTCTGATTCTGCATGTGACCTTCCTTATTGTACCTCTCATACATTTTGACATTTTATTAATTATCACTCCATTGTCATGTCAAATACCTCTGCAAGACCCTTTATATATATATATATATATATATATATATATATATATATATATATATATATATATATATATATATATATATATATATATATATATATATATATATATATATATATTATTCTTTCAACACACCGGCCGTATCCCACCGAGGCGGGGTGGCCCAAAAGGAAAACGAAAGTTTCTCCTTTTACATTTAGTAATATATACAGGAGAAGAGGTTACCAGCCCCTTGCTCCTGGCATTTTAGTCGCCTCTTACAACACGCATGGCTTATGGAGGAAGAATTCTGTTCCACTTCCCCATGGAGATAAGAGGAAATAAACAAGAACAAGAACTAGTAAGAAAATAGAAGAAAACCCAGCGGGGTGTGTATATATATGCTTGTACATGTATGTGTAGTGTGACCTAAGTGTAAGTAGAAGTAGCAAGACGTACCTTAAACCTTGCATGTTTATGAGACAGAAAAATGGACACCAGCAGTCCTACCATCATGTAAAACAATTACAGGCTTTCGTTTTACACTCACTTGGCAGGACGGTAGTACCTCCCAGGGCGGTTGCTGTCTACCAACCTACTACCTTTAATATATATATATATATATATATATATATATATATATATATATATATATATATATATATATATATATATATATATATATATATATATAATTCATT
This sequence comes from Cherax quadricarinatus, assembly GCF_038502225.1. Taxonomy (NCBI): domain Eukaryota; kingdom Metazoa; phylum Arthropoda; class Malacostraca; order Decapoda; family Parastacidae; genus Cherax; species Cherax quadricarinatus. Next base: position 9,879,910 of record NC_091343.1, on the reverse strand, counting down.
TGTAATGCCTTCAATAATTTTCAAAGTAGTATGGAAGTTGCGCGAAACGTCATCTTCCTATTTAGTCTTATATACCTGGGTTGGGGAGATTGTCATGCATTTCCATAACCATTACAATAGCTTCATAACACACTCAAAGATTTAATGTGTGTGATGCTAGGGCTGCTAGTGTCTGGTGTTTGTTGTCCATCGCTCTTCTGCCTAATTTATGAAGTAAGGTTATATTCACTGTTATTTGGGCATTTAGGATCTCTTATATGTAAGCGACTTTTCCAAGGTACACACTGATTACCTGTTCTAGTAGTATTTTGTATTTCTTTATCAGTTCAATGCTGCGGAAATTCAGGATTTCACTCATTTTTTTTTCTTTGGAAGATGTTTATTATTTGGGTATTTTTATATGTAAACATATTTTTCCTGGTCTTGAATTATTTTTTTTCGTTTACACATCCTCTGAATACTTCAACTTTTTGTTCAATCTTAGTAATTAATATGTGCAAGTTCGCTTTTTTGAAGAATGAGACACTTATACAACATACTGGAAACTTTACTGCGGAAATGTTTCGCAAGCGAGTGGCTTCTTCAGTCCATTACAGAGAATAACAAAGAAAAATGAGGAGGAGTTGGAGGTAATCAGTCCTTCAGCCAGGAGTCGATGTGTTCAGTCCATCAATCTTGAGAAATGTACAGCATATGCTCGGAGAAGTGGCTTATATACTGCAGAAAATAATGATTCCCCAATGTTGCACAAGTCTCTCATTCTTCAACTTATCGGTTTTCTAATCCATTTACATTTTATCTTGTCTTGTATTGGTAGAAATGATGGATGATTCCTTGTTATTTTGTCTTAGTCATTACTCTGATTACTGAAGTTAACTTTCCTGAACGTTTTCTCACGCAAGATATTTCTCTGGGTTTCAGCATACAAAAATTCGATTCATTAACGTTATCATAAGTTTATTGCATTTAAGATTGTGATATCTCTTAAGTTCTCCATTGTTCGTGCAGATCAACTTCGAGAATAAGTATTTCTATTCGGTTGCGTTATCTTTTTGTTCAGCGCGAACTTTGCAGCATTTTGGAATTCTCTCGTTATGTGCTTGTCGATCTGGGTCTCGTATACGTAGTTCTTCATGTATAATTCTGATGTATGTCATATTCCACTTTAAACCCGAAAAGTTTTAATAAGCGCGTGTTATAATTTACAGGTTTCTTGGATATTTGAACTGGGGTCTGTGAAATGACAGTCCACTTGTTAGGTTAGGTAAAGTTTGTCAGGAAACAGGAAAAGGCGGCCTAACCACCGGGTCAGTATCACTTAAATGTTATACATTCCAGCTCTCTGGAAAATACTTGGTTAAGAGTTTTCTAAGCTTTCGAGAACATAGCTGGTATAAGCCACTGGACCACTGAAAACAAAATTTTAATATGATGTCAAATTTCAGTTATTCCGCTGTGAAAAAAAGTGAGAAAATAAACACTGACAGTGATGAAATAAACCCAATCCATTCAGAAGAATGAAAAACTAATGTAAGGAACATTTTAGTGAAAATTTCAGATCTTCATTCAAGATCACAGCGGTTTGTTATTACAGCTGCAACAAAACTGAATGGCCAAATAACTTGAACCTTGAAAACAAAAGATGTCCAGCCTGTTGACTAACAGGCCCTTGTAAGGCAGGCAGATTCTTGCATCTAGAGAATGTACAAAGAAACTTCACTATGTATATAAATTCAATAAAGCGTCTATATCAGTGGAAACTCTTTGGAATGAAGTCGAGAAAGATGCAAATATAATTTACTCCAGAAAACTTCTGCAGTTATCGGTCTCAGTTGTACACAAAGAAACCACTCCTATGAAAGCAAGAGGTTCAGCTCGCGGCACAAAATACCCCTGATGAAAAGTAGAGGTACATTGAGTATACTAAGTGTAAAGGGACCAAGAATTTTCGACACACTTCATACGTAGGGGGGAATTATCAACAGGCCTCTGGCTATCTTCAGAAGGGAACTTTATAAATTGCTTAAAACAGATCCTGGTCTGTGGTGCTTACTTTGGCCTGCTATACAGCTGGATTGACCAGGCTATCATCCGCGACGCCTGGTCTCGGACCTAGCCGTCGTGGCAGCGACACTATCCGGAACTGTCTACAGGTAAACTAAATGCAAGATATTTTAGAGGCGAGGAGAGGGAGGCATGATATATAAATGACAGCATAAGACGCAGGTGAACCACTGGGATGTTAGAAAATACCTTTTCAGTTGAAGAATTGTTAGTAAGTGAAGCAAACTAGACGAGAGGGGTAAGACATTGACATTTTTAAAGAAAGGGGATTATCGGTACTTGAAGGCCATATAAAAGGTGGGGTGATATAAAAGGGGCGGGACGACATAAAAGGTGGGGCCGTGAATCGACCCCTTCCAACCTAGCTAGGTAATTACATGCTTGGCAGTGGTGTATTAGTGACTAGTATCGAGAAAGCATCATCAAGAGATTGTTGCTGAGGTTTGTCTAATTATGTTGCCCGAGCGACTGCACACCTGGTTGAAGTTACCTGGGAGCTGCCCTGATCTGACTCACTACACCCACACCAGCTAGGCTGATGTGGGCGTGCTGGGCGATGCTGCCTGACTCACCACGCCCATACTTGCCAGGCTGGTACGGGCGTTCTGGGTGATGGTGTCTGACTCACCACGCCCACACCAGGTAGGCTGGTTAGCGTACATGAGTACGAAAATATCAAGGGACGAGTTCCTGAAGACACGAAGATAAAGTAGATACCACTCCACCCTGAGATAAGTGGTTTTTGTCTTTTTTCGATCTTACCACCGAAGCTGCAAAGCTATTGTGTACCCCATGCTTATAATGTAGATAACACGGCAAGAGCATATAGATTCACAAAAGGCCTAGGTAGTAGGCCCCAGAGGGTTAAGAAGAATACATATATGTATTATATATCTCACACACACACACACACACACACACACACACACACACACACACACACACACACACACACACACACACACACACACACACACACAACAGGCCTAGTGTCTAATCGACATGCGCCTAGGACAAAATAATAACTAACTCACACACACACACTTATCTATTGCAAACAAATTAGGATATTGGTTTCAGATGTCTGTCTGCCTCTATATTCCTAAACAGAGCTCTCACAAGCTAAGGTTCCTGGAAACTGGATGAAAAAGTTGGTGATTTTTGTTTTCATATTAACTCTAGCGACGAGTTCTTGTTGGTGTTGTGTAGTGGTGGCCTACTGGTGGTGCTACCGGTGACGTCTAGTGCAGCAGTGGGCTGCTGGTGGTGCTAAGGGTATGTACAGTGTTGGTCTCCTTGTGGCGTTAGTAATAATATTAATCTTTATTTCTACAAGTACAAGATACAGCTTATACAGACCTAGTAGCCATCAGTGACATACTGTATACGAAGCCCCTACCTGGAATCTACCTGAAGGTTATTCCGGGGATCAAAGCCCCCGCGACCCGGTCCATGACCAGGCCTCCCGGTGGATCAGGGCCTGATCAACCAGGCTGTTACTGCTGGCCGCACGCAGTCCAACGTACGAACCACAGCCCGGCTGATCCGGCACTGACTTTAGGTATCTGTCCAGCTCTCTTGAAGGCAGCCAGGGGTTTATTGATAATTCCCCGTATGCTTGGTGGAAGGCTGTTGAACAGTCTTGGGCCCCGCCCACAGGGTATTTTCTCTTAGTGTGCCACTGGCGCCCCTACTTTTAATTGGGGATATTTTGCATCGCCTGCCCAGTCTTTTACTTTCGTAGGGAGTGATTTCTGTGTGCAGATTCGGGACCATTCCTTCCAGGATTTTCCAAGTGTAGATTATGATATATTTCTCTCTCCTACGTTCCAACGAGTACAAGTCAAGTGCTTCCAAGCGTTCCCAGTAGTTAAAGTGCTTAACAGAACTTATGTGTGCAGTAAAGGTTCTCTGTACACTCTCTAGATCTGCAATTTCACCTGCTTTGAACGGAGGTGTTAATGTACAGCAGTATTCCAGCCTAGAGAGAACAAATGATTTGAAAAGGATCATCATTGGCTTGGCATCTCTCGTTTTGAACGTTCTCATTATCCATCCTATCATTTTCTTTGCACTTGTGATCGTGGCACTGTTGTGATCCTTGAAAGTGAGATCCTCAGACATTACTACTCTCAGGTCCCTTTCATTATTTTTCTGCTCTATTGTATGGCCAGAGTTTGTAGTATACTCTGTTATGCAGAGTATTTCGGGCAGCTTAGGTTAATCATGTCCCCAGGATGCGACCTACCCCCGTACGGGGGATCGAACCACGGACCTAAAGTGTGTGAACTAAGTGCGCTACCAATCGAGCTACAGGTGGTGTCAGTGCAGTGGACTACTGGTGGTGGTGTCAGTACAGTGGTGGTCAGCGGGTGGTGCTAGCGGGTGAAAATAATGCTGTCCGCCCCGGCCTGGAGAAAGATGGAGGCGAGTTGAATAATGTATACAGGGTGGGTGTGGGGTCAGTGTTTACAGTGAGCGGCGCGGGTTGATTATGGAGTGCACAGGTTGTCTTATTTGCCAGGACAGAAGTTGCTTAATAGAATGTGAATGACGATGACTTTATTGACCATTGTGAGGCGCCTTAAACACGAGTGGATGTACAGGTGTCATGCCTACTGGTATGACAACCATGATAGGGTATGTAGAACGTTTCTCTCAAGGTAGAGCTTTATCGTGATTTGATAAAGCTCTACCCTGAGCGAAACGTTGTCTCAATAAAAACTACGTAGTATGTAGTTAAACCCATGACAAGAGTAAGTAGTACTCACCTATATATGGTTGCAGGGGTCGATTCACAGCTCCTGGTCCCGCCTCGTGTTGTTGCCTAGTAGAGGTGTGAGAGAGCGGATTAACACTTGCTGATGCTTTTTTTTTGTCCAACTTTGTTTGAGAGTTAAGGGAGGTTTACTGTTACCAATGTGAAACAGAAGCTTGTTAATTTTTTTGCACTCCGGCAGCGTTGCAAGTCTTGGTTGGTCTCATGAGTAGAAGTCTTCAGAGGGAGTTTCTACAGTTTCCTTCGCCAAGCGCCGGAAAAACCAGGCCATGATGGATGTATGGACTAACGCACTGCCATCAACAACAGCCTGGTTGACCAGCCAAGCACCAGACAAGGCTGCTCCGGAGCCGTGTTGCAGGAGTAAGGGAAACTCTTGAAACCCATCAGAGGTATGCAATATGGCAGGTCAGTCTTACGAACTTCCACCTACCTGTGTTAAGAAGACACGTACCTTCATCTTCCCGAGTATTTCTTTATAGTTTTTTTCAGGCATTTTCGTAATAATTTAGACCTGGTCTGAGACTGGACCGCAGGGACGATGATCCATTAAAAAAAGGGTATATATATACTAGCTGATGCCGTGGGCTTGGTAGGGTCATTCGGTACAGAGACGGTAGTAAGTGTCGTGGGGCGAGAGGGTAGCTCTTGGGGGGGGGGAGGTTATGTGGGCAGGGACTGACATGGGCGTAATTGGGCATGTAATTATCCGGACAGCTGTTCTAGGTCTGTAAATTGTGGACCTGACGTCGTAAAAATTGGGAGTTATCTGCTACGGTAGCGAGTGAGCTTGTACCGCAGGGAGTAGCGTAGGGTCATGTTACCAGGCGTGGTATAGTGCTGGTGGTAGTGGTGATATCCGCTGGTGCCCTTGGTGATGGTGGTGAGCTTTGCAGGTGACGCCACACACAACTTTAAGTCTCCGGATATGATTTAGGTCCCTTAGTTGGGGTGACAAGCATACCCAATCTAATTACAGCCAGAATAATTATTGAGAGTTGGCTGAGGAAGAGGAGGAGGAGGATGTGAAACGGGTGAGCTTAAGAATGACAGCAGAAAAGCGGACATAATATTGGGGTAAAGATAGGAAGCTGAGGAGAGAAAGATAAAAGGATCACTTACTGACTGACGTGAATGATTGAACTAAGTGACCTCTCTGGCAGTGTCCTGTTTCACAAATGTTAAGCAAGTCAGCGCAGCTGATGACATTCAGGGTAGACTGGTGACCGTCTATGTGAACTGCCTGTCAACATCCCACCACAGAGACATTAATTCCACCACTGTCGCCGGAATTACGGTGGAGCTAGGAGGCTTCCTGCCAGCCACGCTACCCTGACATTAATGAGAAAGCAGTGTATTACTCGCTTCATGCCCACGAGTTATGATAATCTCATTAACCTAATTACAGTACTCGTGCCGATAAATTAAGTAGTGAATTAGAGGGCCCATCCGTGAGGGCTGGACCATGCCACTGTGATAAATATGTACTCACTACTAGATGTGATTCCCTTCTGTGTCCTATTCGTTTTTTTTTCTCAATTTTATTAAATGTTATTTTCGGCTATTCAAAGTTGTGCAACCTTATCATATATTATAATTTTCGTGTACATGTAAGGTAATTATAATGGTCTTAACCGGTAAGAGAATTATTCTGATAAAAATGCTTGCAAGAATTTCTCTCTCTCTCTCTCTCTCTCTGACACACCAGTTATTTGTAGTTACGTTTGTGTGCGCGCGCGCTCTTATGTTCTCGCCTACTTGTATTTACCTATATATGGTTGCAGAAGTTTGAATCTCAACTCCTGGCCCTCCCTTTTACTTTGCCCTTGGATGGTTCACTTCATTCTTTCGTCTTGAGTCATCTCATACTTATTCCTACAGCTGCGTATTGATCCATCCTCCCATTTCTTCATCCATGTGAGTCTACTTTCATACCACCCTGAGGCTGAGAAAACACTTTCTCATATCCCTTTGACTCGTCTGTATCTGGAACCTTCAATTGTATCCGTTTATTGTTACCCAGTATATCAAATCCTCTTGCATTTGTTGTAAGTCGTTATCACGTCTTTCCTGGCTCTCCTCTTCATACTGGTCATTAGATTCACTTTCTTTACTCTTAGCTTCAGAACTAATCTCTCTGCAGAATTTTTATATTTTCTTAGCGTGAAAATAAGATACTTAGTTTCAGATAGAGCTGCATGCTCTGAGATGGGTCTGAATATTCCTGTTCAGATTCCTGAAAGCTAATCTTAGATTCACCAAACGCGCATTTGCTGTGGGCGTCGGGGGATATGCTCTGTTCCTTGCTCATCCTTAGGCCCTTCTTGAATAATGTTTGTAGTCTTGTTTCCGGGCTTTTCCCCTTCACCAATTTTTATAACAAATCCTGATGTTAGTCCAGGTCATGTTATGACCTTTCCTTTAAAATTAGCTCTTTATTCTCCTCAATAATCTCATATCATCTTTAAGGAAGAATATACATGCCAGAAACAGTACCGGTCACATTACAGATCTTTGTGATCCCCTACTGCTATACTTGCCAATTCTGTTACCTCTTTCCGAACAGTTTTTTTTTTATCTTACTATTAGATATTCTTTCATCTACTGTAGTTCCTTGTTATCCCTGCCTCCACAAGTTTCTGGTCCAGTGTCTTGTGTGGTACAGTGTCAAATGCCCGCTTAAAGTCTATGAATGTATAGTTCACCCACCTCTCTCTCTCAAGGTCTCACTATTGTTACCTTGTCACACAACTCCAGCTTGTTTGTGGGACAGGATTTACCGTCTCTAAACGCATGCTGATTGTTGTTTATGAAACCATAAAGTGTTCCAACACTCTTGTGATTTTCTTCTTTCCCTTACATAGTATGTCAAGTGATACTGATGTTACATAGTATATACGTCAGTGATCCTGGCGTTACATAATGTATGTGTCAGTGATACTGACTTTACATATTATGTAAGTGTTACTGAACTTAATTGTTTCATATTTTGTCATCTATTGGCTCACTTTCTTTGTTCGCTTTCTTTTTTAATTACTTACACACACACACACACACACACACACACACACACACACACACACACACACACACACACACACACACATGTATATTCATTCATTCATTCATTGAGTTTAATCTGATTTATATTTAATTAGAATGATCAATCAAAGAGAAGGGATTAGTAAAACAGATCAAATTTGTAAGCTATACTTGGGTAACTTGGTGTCAGAGGTACAAAGAAGGTCAATACCACTATATTTACTAAGACAAAGACGATGACTGTTATCGTAACATTTAGTAAAAAAGAAAAGAAAAAAAATGGCTCGCAATTCACTTAGGACTATGTCCATCAACTATGCTGGTCATTAACTGCGTGTAGCTTCTTAGTGCTGCAACGCTCGGATCACAACCGAAGGACCTGGGCATGACATATAGGTGAGGTGCCTGCCACTTGCTGCTGCTGTCACCTAGCAGCAAATAGATACTTAGGTATTAGGTGGCTGTTGTTGATTTATTCTAGGGTAGGACCTAATGGCCGCAGTGGTTATTTAGGGTTATTTACACTCCCAGGTTATTTCGTATATAGATGTTTTCCCAATATAGATGCCTTCCAACTATAGCTAACCACTTCACTCAGTCATCTCTGCCTTCACTAACTTCTCACCATCCATTCTCTTCACTTCGATTTCCTCTTACTCCACTACACCACCCGTCCTTATCTGGTGCTTCCGTTGCCGAGACGACAACATAAACCAGTGGAGATGCTCAGCTTACTATCTTTTAGCAGTCTGCTGGAAAGATGAATGATCCTGGAATTTTATGGTGCATAATTGTTCTTAGCTGATAATAAACCTCTGAGGTGTTAAGATTGATAGCTGGTGCCACTCTGCTCGCCCCTCATCCTTGAACACTAGAAGACATATATCATCTGGTCCCTCTGCTTTATTTTTTGTCAGTGATAAAGGTGAAGATATCGCATAAATGCACAAATAACCTGAACATAGGAGAGAGAAGGTTATAACGACTTTTCGGTCCGCCTTGGACCATTTTCTCTCTTGTGTCAGTTTGACTTTGTAAATAATCCAAATGGGGCCGGAACGTCGTCGTAAGCTTCCCAATGTGCGGGTTATTTATGTATTGTTTCAGTCACGGTATTGTGCCTTTTTGTTTTTTCTGTATAACCTGAATATTAATAATTTTATTTAATAACATGTTTTTTAAGCACTAGAAATCACGATTTGTACATTGTGCTGATTGACATGATAGAATGGTTCCGTAAAATCAGATTCCCAAGATAGTCGCCATCTTTATCATAAAGTAGAGGTTTCAGGCATTAAGAGAGACTTCTTTCCTTTGAATCAAGCATCTTGTTTATCTAACATCAAATTGTTTATGAACTTTGATTGACCCAAACGATCAAAGTGTCCCAAAATGTCAACTACTTCTACGGTACTAGAGATGGTATATTCTTTATAGTATATTCTGTTTCACATGTCTTTGGAGTTCTCAGCAGGGAATTTGGTGAGTTGATCCAGTCAGTTTTTTATGAGCTAGGCTGTGGTATGTACACTGGCTACAGAACGTGCCGCTAGTACCAACAGCCTGATTGATCAGCCAGGCTTGATCTGGAACATCGTAGGGGCGATGACCTGGAATCGAGAAGAGGACAATACATAGGGTAAGAGAGGAAACAAGACACTGGAGGGTGGAAGTGCATATTGATTGCAAGAAAAAGATTTGACATTGTAAATTTGATAAAAAAAAAGGCAAGGAAAAGGAGATAGTAATGGTGCGAAAGTATCCACAAGCAGCGTGACGAGTGGGGTCCCACAAGGATTAATGCTGGGACTGATACTGCTCCTGGTGTACATAATGACATATCAGAAACATTAGTATCCTGTATACTCTTATTCGCAGTTAAAAGACTAATGAAAATATAATCCGGAGATAAAAATTTGTTGGACAATCTGCAACGACAGTCAGACGACGGACACCTGGATTTCAGTTTCAGCAGGTGGAAGGTTACTGACATTTTAGAAGGAGAACGAAGACCAGTAATGAGTCCAGGTTTTGAGAACAAATTCTACAGATCTCATGCATGGAGCAGGAACTCCTGAGTGAATGTGCTGTAGTAGTGAGCACTTCCACGAAGGCACACTTAAGCAAATAACTTAGTGGAACATGTTTGACTGATGGATCTGAGAAAAATATTAAGGAACTCACTAGTCATTCAAGACCATATATATGACGTCTGTCAGGTCCCTCATCAAGTATGCAGCATCAGCACTGTCTTAGCCTAGAGTCTTTGCAAAGACACCACTTCTAGAGCTAAGGAGAACGAAAGACTAAAAGACCTGAACCCGATGACACTTGAAAATAGAATAAAAAGGGAAGATATAACCAGGGCATATCAAACACTTTAATGGCTATATATGACAGAATTGGAGTGACTGCAGGGCAGTAATCTCTGACAAGGGCATATATATAAAACGGAGAAATGGAAATGAGCTACAGAAATGTCAGGGAATATTTCTGAAGTTTCAGGGTGAGCACGCTATATAGCCCTTGTGGCTTAGCGCTTCTTTTTGATAATAATAATAATAATAATAATCAGGGTGATCAGGAAATGGACTGAACGTCTGAACACCTTCAAGAATAGCAGTATGATTGGTCCTGCATACATGGTTCTGGCCATTTAAGAGGCAGAGCTGGGAGCCGAGACTCGACCCCCTCCACACAATAACTATTAAGTGAGAATACATACACGCAAGTTAATAATATTGTGACTTACTCCGGCACTAGGAAATTGTGACATAAATTCCAGCAGTCAGAATTAAGGCTGTAAATTCACAACACCAAAGACGCCGACGCCGCCACACGAGTAA
>NC_091343.1:9851679-9861679 GCF_038502225.1 Cherax quadricarinatus | reverse complement strand
CACTTTTTGAATAATGTAGCTCCATATACGTACATCACATCGAAGGGGCAATGGCTAGTGGCTGTACTTGTTATCCAATAAGCAATTCATTTGCATGTTACTTTAGTATCTTCAGCCTCTTGTAAACCACTAGTGACATCACAAAGCGTTTCCTGCAACACAAGCTTTTATGGCACCTTCTTCATGGGGTAATATATATACACACACTGCGCTAGCTAAGGATTCGAACCCATGTTGTACAACATGGGTTCGAATTCTTGGCTAGCACAGTGTTGTTATTGATCAATACCACTCGTTCGTGGTTAATATATATATATATATATATATATATATATATATATATATATATATATATATATATATATATATATATTTATTTATTTATTTATTTAATTATTTAATTATTATTATTATTATTATTATTATTATTATTATTATTATTATTTTCTCACGGCGGCCTAACCACTTAGCTTTTGTTGTAGAAGTTTTCATTGGGAACTGGGCTGATATCTGATACAAGTGACAGATCAACTAGGTTAAATTGGTCATGTAGGTCTGCAGGCTGCTTCCAGCAACAGTTTAGTTGGCCAGGCGGTCAAGAAGGAAGGCAGGCTTCACGTTGAGCTACGAGGGCGCAAGAAAATGCAAGGTAAATTACCAACAGAACCCTAGTTGTTTTCAAAAGAGAACTTGACAATTAGAGATCGTTGTACATGAGTGGTATAGACTATAAAGTACAGACAAATAATTTAGACGCGTGCAACATCTGGGTATCTTTATCTGTAGACGTTTCGCCAACCGGTGGTTTTATCAATACAAGGACATATTGTGAAGAATGTAGTGTATACAAAAGATGAAGTAATCAGTTCGTTAGTCTTGGAATTGAAGAGCATCGACCAGCAGGGAAGTGGTACCTACCTTGTACGGTGTAACTACCGCGCACATCAAGCTGGTAACCTCGTCTGGTACCGGGTCAAGGGGGCGGTGACTTCTAGTATCGACAAGTAACAGTGACACATTTTAATGATGTAAATGGTTTAGAAAACCGTCAAGATGAAGAATGAGACACTTGTGCAACAACAGTAAAGATTCCCAAATGTGGCACAAGGGTCTCATTCTTCGACGTATTTTCAGTTTTGGAAGTGTGTGTGTGTGTGTGTGTGTGTGTGTGTGTGTGTGTGTGTGTGTGTGTGTGTGTGTGTGTGTGTGTGTGTGTGTGTGTGTAACTCAAGAGCAAACCTGTTTAAATTTCATGTTTCTCAATATTTTATATTTTTTCTTTAATGTTCTTTATGTTTCTTTAATGTTCTTTAATGTCCCATTAAGCGAAGGGACTGATGACTTCGAACAACTACTTCATGTCTTCTAACGTCCCCAAATTATTCTCTATATTGGATTGATAATGCCACTGGTTGGCGAAACGTCTCCACATTAGAGATAGCCATGAGTTGTACAAGTGTCTTATCCTAACAATGCTCTTATTGACTGTAAGCAGTTGTCTTCCGCCACAAGCGCACAGATTAGAAATAAAAACTGGATGATGCTTGGGTCCGTCCTGGACCATTATTAACTCAGGACGTGATAATGATTCAGATGGACCGATTCGTCGACCTGTTTTTGTTGCCAGTTTTTCGGCTTTTGAGTTGCTCTAGCAACGTGTTGTGGTTTCCTTTGTAGTTCTCAGTCGTTTTGACAACGATGTTGTGGCTTGCTTTGTAGTTTTTACTTGTTCTGACAACTGTGTTGTGACTTGTAGTTCTCGGTTGTTTTGGCAGCTGTTTTGTTGCTTGCGTTTCTCAGTTGTTTTGACGATGGTGTTTTCTTGCTTTGTAGTTCTCAGTTGTACTAGAAATGGTGTTAAGGCTTAGTTTTTAGTTCTCAGTTTCTGCAGCGGAGTTATGGCACACTTTTAAGCTGAGTTTCATTCCACATGCCATTTTACATTCACGTCACTAAGGAATTTTTTAGGTTATGGCGAAGACAACACTCACGTCGGTGAACAGCTTTCACTTGGATAACGTTTCTCATTATTTGAAACTTAAGCTCAGTAAAAGCTTGTTCTGGTGCGGAACTTAAGACCATAACAACATACGAAAGGATTACTACTGCAGCAAGACTCACGAAATCGTAATGACACGATTGCAAACAAACCATACCAGTGGCTAACGCGACGGTCTGGAGTTTTGAGACTCTCTGATCGCGGGTTCTATCCCCACCCGTGGTATGTTTTTTTTTTTTTTACTGCAGCAAGCCTAATTCTGCAAACGTGTCTGTTCTCTTTAATATTGTCGGCAGAATACCATTTGGATCCCCCTAGGATTGTATCGTCCTAGCATTCAGTCTCTATGGTTGGAATCCTTTAGGGTTGCATTTCCCCTAGGGTTATATCCTCATAGGATTGAATTCCCTAGGGTTGCGTCCCCCGAGGGTTGTAGCCTCCCAGTGTTGGATCCTCCTAGGGATAGATCATCCCTCCAGGGTTAGATCTCCCTAGAGTTCGATCTTCCTAGTGTTGGATCCCCCGTTGGGTTGAGTGGAGATAATCCCTTGATGCAAGCGTAGTGTCTGCATTTCTATACGTAAATATCTTTTGACCTTTTTTCAAGAGTTGCTCTACTCCTGAATCAGTTACTGGATTATTATTCTTAGTGTTGGCGAGTACTTGATTCTTCTGCTAAATGACGAAGATGCAATTGTAAAGTTGGGGTTAAATAGGAGGGCACATTGTGATTTTTTTAATAAACAAAGGTGGATAAATCAGTAGTATGTTGCTATTCTTTTCTATATGATAGTTACACAGTGGAAACAGGCCCTGTGTGTCCCTCTCATGTTCAGTCACGCAGGATGCGACTCATAAAAGAGGTTGAAATCTGTCAGCCACGGAAAAAAAGGCTTAATATGGACTAAAGACTCCCGCGTGTAAATACTCTTTTTTTTTTATTTGTTCAATTACTCTACTGCCGAGATGCAATTACTCCTCTTTGGTCTGGCAAAAGGTACGCTGCTGTTTCTAAACCTTTTTTCCAGTCTTGTTCTTCACGGCATTGCTAGTCTTATCAAATGTTATTGTTATTGCTCAATGTTCTATATCTCATTCGGGGTTAATCATTTTTTGTGAATATTCAAAATATTAATTTTTTTTGCCAGCGTTGTTGCTGTTATTGTTCTTAAACTGTTTTTCTGTCACAACCACCGTGTACCATTACTTGGCTGTCCCCGTGTCACGGCAACCGTGTACCATCTCTTGGATGTTTCTGTGTCACTGTCACTGTGTACCATTACCTAGTTGTCTCCGTGTCACGACCACCGTGACATTGGCTACTGCTATTGTTGGCAACTACTGCTGCTCACGTTGATGCTATTTCCAATGCTTCTGCTGGTACTGCGATTGCAGTCAGTACCTCAGAGCTTATTGCTGCACCTGAGGGAACTTGAGCTAGAGTTCGTCACGGTCACACTGGCGGGAGATTTATCTGTAAAAACTTGCATTTGTGGTCACGGTGGTGGCCCGTGCTAACCCCCCTATGGTGTATAAATATACTTAGTTGAATGAATCTTATTGTAGCCAGCTGGCCCAGCGGCTAACGAACTGGCCTGGAGTTTTACGACTCCCCGTGAGTTCGATCCCCACCCGTACCGTGGTATGTTTGCGATTTTTTTTTTTTTTACGATTTCCGCAGTCTGCTGTTTCTACTTTTGTTGCTCATGTTGCTTCTGCTATTGCTGGATTTTGTCACCGTTGAGGTTTCTGCCGTTGCTGTTGTTAATGCTATTGCTTTTGCTGAGGCTGATCTTAATGTTATTGTTTCTGCTTATGTTGCTGCTTCCGTTGCTGAGTTTCTTCGCCGTTGCCGTTATTGTTGTTGCTATTGCTGCTACTTCCGTTGTTGCTGCCTGTGCTTCTGCTATTGTAGTTGTTGTTGCTGCTGCTTCTGCTGCTGCTGCTGGTGTTATATTCCTCTCTATCCCCCTCTGCCATCAGCGAGTCTTCAACCTTTCATCAAATAAATTTACAAAACCTGAGCGTGTTGAAATAATCACCACAAACATCCTACAAGAGTGATGAGTCAATTTCTCCGCTGTCTCGAATACACATCTCCGCAGGAAGGGACTTCGCCTCGTTTATTCTGTTACTGACGCGAGAACAGCGTTGTCTTAACCTGACATGCAGAGCCAGGGAGTTAATTAAGAGCAAGTCACTTCTGCAAGAGTTGTAAGAGCGTGCTGGAGGATAATTAGGTTGTTGGTTAATGCTGGATGCTGGAAGGTATTTGTGTGTAGCTAGTGCTCGAATGTAATTGTGTTGAGGTTAGTGTTGTAAAATAATTGCGAGGTTACACAAATAACCCGCACATTGGAAAAAGAAGTTTACGACGACGTTTCGGTCCGACTTGGACCATTTACAAAGTCACACTGAGGATATCGCTGGATGGTAATTATGTGAGGGTTAAATCTGAAGAGTAATTATGTGATGGTTAAATAAAGCTTGAGAGTATTTATGTTAAGGTGAAAGCTGAAGGATAATTATGTGAAGGCTAAAGGGTAATTAAGAAGCATTTAACTCTCTAAGGTAATTAGAAAGGTTGAAGCCGAGGTTAATTATGTAAAAGGTAATGCTGGGAAAGTGTGCTATGCCACCATTTTATGTTTTACAGACCCGACGATGTGAATTTTTCTCTTTTAGATTCAGATTAAAAGTAAAAATTGTTTTTTTATTTCCGCCGATGTAAACATTGGAAGTTTTAGATATTTCTCGGAATTACAACTTCAAAAACAGTTTGATGTTTTTTTACTAATTGTATTTAAAACGGCATATTTTTCAAGCTTTATTAATGATAGGCTTGTTCCGAGGGTTTTTGAAGGTTGCACAGCAATGAAAATTGCAGAGGAGTAAAACACACGAGCAACGTCTTGGTATCTTGATTATGAAGACTTCGCTATCCAGTGTCTTCTTAATAAAGATATCGAGAAGTGAAGATTAAGACGTTTCGACAATAAAGACGCCAAAGTGTTGCACACGTGTCTTGTTCTTCAGCTTGTCGGTGTTGTATAGCAGCAACAAATTAAAAGTAGGGGCGCCATTGGTACACTAAGAGAAAACACCATAAGTGTCCGGGGCCCAAGACTATTCAACAGCCTCCCATCAAGCATTAGGGGAATTACCAATAAACCCCTGGCTGCCTTCAAGAGAGCTGGACAGATACCTAAAGTCAGTGCCGGATCAGCCGGGCTGTGGCTCGTACGTTGGACTACGTGCGGCCAGCAGTAACAGCCTGGTTGATCAGACCTTGATCCACCGGGAGGCCTGGTCATGGACCGGGTCGCGGGGGCGTTGATCCCCGGAATAACCTCCAGGTAACCGAAGTTGCTAGTTTGTTGTGCACTTCATATATATATATATATATATATATATATATATATATATATATATATATATATATATATATATATATATATAATTATATGCAAGGAATTCGCAAGAGCAGGCGAAATATTCACAAACACTGATCTCTGGCTGAAGGAGACTCGAACCTACGAACCTTGGAACAAGGTACGTGGTGCTATACCATTCTCACCACACTGGACCAATACCTTGGCGTCCAGCTTGCACTAGACGTTGATCCAAGGCAGCCAGCTTTCAGGGAGAAGGCTTACAGCTTTTCATCTCATCCCCTGCATGCGTCAGCCTTACTAGAGATTTTAATAATGCAAGGAATTCGCATTGTTATATATATATATATATATATATATATATATATATATATATATATATATATATATATATATATATATATATATATATATATATATATATAATTTACACCAGAGGTGGACCCCATTCTATATATATATATATATATATATATATATATATATATATATATATATATATATATATATATATATATATATATATATATAGTGCCGAATAGGTAAAACGTGCGATTTTGGCTTAAATAGCAACGCTCTTCTTGCCGAATAAGGCAAGCGAAAATTTGTGCATGTAGTAATTTCGTAAAAATCATTCTGAACCTAACGAAAAAAAAATGTTTCATTGTGTTTGTTTATTACTAAATTATTGTAAACTTAACTAAAATATATTTAATTGGATTAGAGCAAATTAAATTGCGATTGTTATAATAAGGTTATGTAAGTTTTCTAAGGTTCTTTTGGTACAAAAATTATTAATGTACATTAACATAAATGAAAAATATGTATCATAAAACGAATAAGAGAAAATTTTAGAAAGGGCATAATTTTAAACGAGTCCTTGCTAATTGACCAGTATTATCTATTCGGCACTATATATATATATATATATATATATATATATATATATATATATATATATATATATATATATATATATATATATATATATATATATTTTATATATTATTATATATATTATATATATTATAGGGGCTGTGTGATAAAATTTTATTTTGAAGTAGATGTTCTCGCCCTACCTGTGACAAACGTTCAGATTTGAAAGTTTTCATAGGCTTATAGCATATAATCTACAATATAGAAAATAGTTTTTGTAATGTACAAGGAACGTTGAGAAATCGACGTTAACATTTTTTATAATGAAATGAAAGTATACGTTGAGATGCGGTTGACTGGTTGGTTAACGCAGTTTGAAGCCAATCAACTACCCGAGGGTCGTTAAGGCCTGCGCACACCAGTCAAGGATACTTTAACACCTTAAATAGGGAGATTAAACTCTGCGTATACACAGACACCTCTCGGTGTATAACTCAGGGATGCTTGGGTAGAGTTGCACCCACGTCTCTCAGAACTATCACGGGAGTGTGTAGTGCTCATTGTTTTGTGATAGTTGGAACTGAAACTCGACATTTATTGCAAGCACTCAAAGCTCAGTACATGCACACAGCCTTGAAACCTCTTAGTGATTGCAATCAGAGTTGACATGTGTGTCAACTTGGAACTCTTCATTACTTACATACACTCTGGGCTGAGTCTGTGTAAATAGAATATAGACTCTACCACAAATGTGTAAGTACTCGCGGCTGAGTACATGATGACTATAAATGGGTTCCAGATCGGAAAAAGTTGTATAGGTACTTATTGAAATTCCCATTAACATACACGTGAACTTCAATATAAAGCCAGCGATGTCCGTGTTGACAGTAGAATGGAGTCGTAACATAGTTATCGTAACAACACATGCAGGAGTATTAAATAAAATCCAGTTTACACAACGGTGGAGTTAGTTAACATGTTTGGTAATCCTCTCCACCACACAGCTTACCAGCAACCAACATCTGTTTGTGGTGTAAATTTTTATGTTCAACACATTACGGCACGTTACGATGGCATTAAATGTAGGTGTGTTTTCAGAATAAATATTTTTTATGAGTAACAGATTACGTCACTGCTTCTGTTTCAGAGGGAGAGATGAGATGGAGAGGTGTTGGGAGAGAGAGTTTACCGTGCAGCGTATGTAAAATTGCTCCATAAACTCTACCCTTGTATAAAAATTTAATATTGGAATAGACTGAAATTTCGGCTATATGGTGATCTTGTTAGCGATTTGTGTAGTTGGAAAAACGCGAGAGGCGCTGTACATTGTGAGGGAGGAGTGGGAGCTGTGGGCGAGGCTGTAGTGTACATGAAGGGCAGTGAGCGACGATTTAGTGGGCAGAGGGCAGGGCTTCGGGCGGCAGGAAGTGAAGGCGGTGTGATGGATTGGGTTGTGAAGGATGGGTGGGCGTGTGGGAGGGGCTGTAGGATGTGGACGGGACTGTTGGTGATGGGTGGTCGACGGGGATGGGGAAGGTGGTAGATAAAGTTGTCCTTAAAGAAACATTGTAAATAAGATTTTGTGATGAATTGGGCGAAATATTTAAAAAAAAAATAATCCATGCTGCCTGGTCACAGACCGGGCCGAAACCCTCTCCAGGTATACTCCAGGTATAAATTGCATAACGAATGTTTTTTGACAAATTCTCCAGCCTTCCATTTTTTTTTTAATATAGTTATGAATTTCGGTGGATCAGACAAGACAAGCGATGCTAAGTCAATGATGATCCTTTTTAAATCACTTGTTCTCTCTAGGCTGGAATATTGCTGTGCATTAACATCTCCATTCAAAGCAGGTGAAATTGCAGATCTAGAGAATGTATAGAGAACCTTTACTGCACATAGAAGTTCCATTAAACACCTTAACTACTGGGAACGCTTGGAAGCACTTGACTTGTACTCGCTGGAGCACGGGCGAGAGATGCATCATAATCTACACCTGAAAGATCCTGGAGGGACTAGTGCCTAATCTGCACACAGAAATCACTCCCTACGAAAGCAAAAGACTTTGCAGGCGATGCAACATAACCCCAGTGAAAAGTGGATCAGGGCCTGATCAACCTGATCAGTGAAAAGCAAGACCGCCGTGAAAACAACAAGGGAACACTATCAAACTAATCACCACCATACCAGTAAGATATCAGAAACACTGCTGGAACAAGTGTAAAAGTTTTAATAGGACACTGGAGAAGTATTTTTCACCAGGTGCCAGATCAACCAGGCTGTAATTGATATATGGGTCAGCGAACCACCAGCAGCAACAGCCTTTTTGATTAGGCAGGCACCAGACGAGCCTGGCCCAAGGCCGGGCTCAGGGAGTAGAAAAACTCTCGAAACTCATCAAAAGTAAGCATGACGAGAGACACTGACAGGTTACTCTGTGAGACCATTGAAAGCAAAATATGCAACAACACTAATAACATTTTTCAAGCCACCTGAACTGTCTTGGATATTCTTTCCTTAGTCGATTAACTGGAGGTTACCTGGAGGTTATTCCGGGGATCAACGCCCCCGCGGCCCGGTCCATGACCAGACCTCCCGGTGAATCAGGGCCTGATCAACCTGGCTGTTACTGCTGGCCGCATGCAGTCCAACGTACGAGCCACAGCCCGGCTGATCCGGCACTGACTTTAGGTATCTATCCAGCTCTCTCTTGAAGGCAGCCAGGGGTTTATTGGTAATTCCCCTAATGCTTGACGGGAGGCTGTTGAACAGTCTTGGGCCCCGGACACTTATGGTGTTTTCTCTTAGTGCACCAATGGCGCCCCTACTTTTAATTGGGGGTATTTTGCATCGTCTGCCTAGTCTTTTACTTTCGTAGGGAGTGATTTCTGTGTGCAGATTCGGGACCATTCCTTCCAGGATTTTCCAAGTGTAGATTATGATATATCTCTCTCTCCTGCGTTCCAACGAGTACAAGTCAAGTGCTTCCAAGCGTTCCCAGTAGTTAAGGTGCTTGACAGAACTTACACGTGCAGTAAAGGATCTCTGTACACTCTCAAGATCTGCAATTTCACCTGCTTTGAATGGAGATGTTAGTGTACAGCAGTATTCCAACCTAGAGAGAACAAGTGATTTGAAAAGGATCATCATTGGCTTGGCATCTCTCGTTTTGAACGTTCTCATTATCCATCCTATCATTTTCTTTGCAGTAGTGATTGTGTTATCTCCTCCAGTTTTCCATAACGGAGTAGTTGGAATTTGTCCTCATTGAACATCATATTGTTTACCGTTGCCCACTGGAAAACTTTGTTTATATCTTCTTGGAGGTTAACCGCGTCCTCAGCAGATGACAGCCTCATGCAGATCCTAGTATCATCCGCAAAGGATGATACGGTGCTGTGGTGTATATCTCTGTTTATGTCTGATATGAGGATAAGGAATAAGATGGGGGCGAGTACTGTGCCTTGTGGAACAGAGCTCTTCACTATGGCAGCCTCCGATTTAACTCTGTTGACCACTACTCTTTGTGTTCGATTTGTTAGGAAGTTGAAGATCCATCTCCCCACTTTCCCAGTTATTCCTTTAGCACGTATTTTATGGGCTATTACGCCATGATCGCATTTGTCAAATGCTTTTGCAAAGTCTGTGTATATTACATCTGCATTCTGATTTTCTTCCAGTGCATCCAAGGCCATGTCATAGTGATCCAGTAGTTGTGAGAGGCAGGAGC
>NC_091343.1:9802708-9846579 GCF_038502225.1 Cherax quadricarinatus | reverse complement strand
GATCAGGCCCTGATCCATCGGGAGGCCTGGTCGTGGACCGGGCCGCGGGGGCGTTGATCCCCGGAATAACCTCCAGGTAACCTCCAGGTGACATCTTTTCCGCCCGTAATATCGAATCCACCTCCCTCAGTGTGTGAGCTAAGGCAGCTATCAACTAGCGGACAGAGTATTGAACAACAGTAGCCACTCCTTTGCTCCGATTTACTCTGGTTTCGCAACTAGCATAAATACAGGTAAAAGAAAAACTCTTATGTAGCCTGTTAGTGAGGAAATGAAACTGCAAAGAGTAAATGTCATGAGAGTGCTATAAACATAATTAGAATTAAACACTATACTAACATCCGTGGCTCAAGACTTCAACATCCTACAAGTACATATAAGAAATTATAACTTTTATTTCTACTAGTACATGATAGAACTTATATACAGACCAAAACTGACATCCATGACATACTATATAGAAAGCCCCTGGTTAGCAGAGCATTTCGGGCACCTTTGGTTAATTTTGTCCCCAGAATGCGACCCACCTACTTGCTGCTAGGTGAACAGGGACAATAGGTGTCTTAAGGAAATACGCCCAGTGTTTTCACCCGTGCCGGGGATAGAACCACGACCTTGTTGTGTGAGCTAAGTGCGTTACCAACCGAGCTACGGGACGGAGGTAGATTACTTGAGGAAACAAGAGCCGCTCCTTCCAAATGCCAGATCAACTACTAGTTTGCCTTCGTTTTCTAGTTTAAAAGTTCATTTCTTAGCAGTGCCTTTGTTTTCTAATTCAAAAGTTAACCTGTTATTAGTGCCTTCGTTTTCTACTTAGTGAATCTGATAGCAGTATCTAGTTTTTCTAGTTCAAATTAACTTTTGAATTAGACAACAAAGGCTGACTACCGTTTCTTGATCTAAACTACAATTACAACATGACATATCACGAAAGGTTATTATACTAGTTATCTCTGTATTCCTCAATAAGTGAACAATGAAGGACGTAGTGTTCAAGAAAGTGTCCATAAGTCTGGCCACATAGTTTGCATTAAGTTTGATCATAATCTGTGCCAGTCAGCATACAAGAAGTACTCGTAATCAAGTCTAAGGCTTGCTACTACATTGGTCAGGCTGTTCATATGGAGAGTTGTTCTGTAACTTTTCTTATCCTCGTTCATGTCATAGTGAATCATAGGTCTCAGGCTTCTAACTGCATTCCTATGACATTCACTTTCGTTATTTACTTTTATTAAGAGGGTGAAAACTTGCAGTTGGCCGCGTCCCACTCGCTAAGTACTCAAGTCCCTTCACAATCAATCTCCTTCATCACCCACACCCCTGCGCTAGCACACTTTATCTCTCAAACTGAGGTGTCCTAACCTTCCTACCTCTTCCATCCTTCCCACACTCCCGGCGTCACTATTATCATCCACTTTCCACCCCTCCGACTCCACTCTTGCTTACCTCCCCTCCCGACTTCACCCTGTTTTTGCTTTTCCAGTCTTTCCTCCCCTTCTCACACACTCAGCTTCACTCTTATCTTCCCTCTTTCACTTTTCCTAACTCACTCTGTTCCCCCCCCCCTTCTCATCGTCCCGTAATTATCCTCTCTCCCTATTCTATCTGTACTTAATCTTTCCTTATAACATTTCCACGTTCTGCTCCTGCTCTCTTCTGATTGCTTGGTTATCTCCCCCTTCTGATTGTACATAATTCTGATTTTTATTGTTTTACAGTCAACATTGTTTAGTGTTATTGTACCACCTCATACGTTACTGGTGCACATCTCAGTAACTCGTGCTGGTAAACATTTCCACCACTTGTGCTGGCAGTAGACAACCTCTTGAAACTCGTCAAAAGTATATCGAAGGGACACAGTTTCACCACGTGTTGTGTAGGTGCACATCAACCCAACCATCAGTGTGTTTTTTATTATTCTGTTTACCTACTGTGTCTTGCCTCTTTATATTAGTTTTACATGTTGTCTTTGTTAATCTGTGTTTTTTTTCCTGGTCTCGTGTGATTCTTCACCCCTCTTTTTAAGAGCTACGACATCTTACCTGTAGACTGTAGTTTCTCTCTCTCTCTCTCTCTCTCTCTCTCTCTCTCTCTCGGGCTGTAGTTCGACCCCTGTAACCACATATAGGTTAGTACACTCAAAAAACCGGCCAAGTGTCTTTCGACAAGTGCCTTTAACAATGGGTAAGTAAAACAGGTAAATTAACTGACAATTACACACATTCCGACGAAACAGTAGGAGGGCGACTAGGTGATGCCAAACCAGTGAGGGTCCTCTTTAAGTCACTTGTTCTCTCTAGGCTGGATACTGCTGTACACTAACAGCCCTTTTCAAGGCAGATGAAACTGTAGATCTGGAGGAGAATATATAGAGAACTTTCACAGTCAAATACATCAGTTACTGGGACCATTTGAAGTCCCTTGACGTGTACGCCTTGGAACGCAGTCGAGAAAGATACAATATAATTTACTCCTGGAAAATCCTAGAGGAACTGGTCCCAAATCTGAACACACACAAAAAACTCCCTGCAAATGCAAGACTCGGCAGGCGGTGTAATATACCCGCAATGAAGAGCAGAGGTGCCGTAAGTACACTTAAGACGTATCACAATAAGTGTCAGGGACCCAAAACTCTTAAGCTGTCTCCCAGCATACCTTTAACATAAGTAACATAAGTGTCCGGGGCCCAAAACTGTTCAACAGCCTCCCATCAAGCATTAGGGGAATTGCCAATAAACCCCTGGCTGCCTTCAAGAGAGATCTGGACAGATACCTAAAGTCGGTGCCGGATCAGCCGGGCTGTGGCTCGTACGTCGGACTGCGTGCGGCCAGCAGTAACAGCCTAGTTGATCAGGCCCTGATCCATCGGGAGGCCTGGTCATGGACCGGGCCGCGGGGGCGTTGATCCCCGGAATAACCTCCAGGTAACCTCCAGGTAACACTGCAGCAGGCCTACTGGCCCATGCGAGGCAGGTCCACGTCTCCCACCGGCTTAAGCCAATGCCCTAACCTAGTCAAGTCAGGTCACATTCACATAAGGAAGGAGCACGGCATTTGACCTAGTAACAAGCTAGTCAGGTCCAACTCACACCCACCCGCACCCACTCGTTTATTTATCTAACCTATTTTTAAAACTACTAAACGCTTTAGCCTCTATAACTGTACTTGGGAGTTTGTTCCACTCATCTACAACTCTATTACCAAACCAGTGCTTTCCTATATACTTTCTGAATCTGAATTTTTCCAACTTAAAGCCATTACTGAGAGTCCTGTCGTGGCTAGATATTTTTAGTACGCTATTTACATCCTTTTTATTTATTCCTGTTTTCTATTTATACACATCGATCATATCCCCCCTAACTCTACGCCTTTCTAGAGAGTGCAGATTCAGGGCCCTCAGTCTATCCTCATAGGGAAGATTTCTGATACATGGGATCAACTTTGTCATCCTCCTCTGTACGTTTTCCAGAGCATTTATATTCATTCTTTAATACGGTGACCAAAACTGTGCAGCATAATCTATTGTTTCAAACTTTGGAACAATGCTCTTCTCCAGACTAAGGGACTGACCACCTCAAAACTTTAAGGGTGATGGACTGATTACATCGTCTTCAAGTCTCTTCTGCTTCTATCAACTTTTCTGTACTCGACTGAAGAAGCCTACTGTGTAGGCGAAACGTTTCGAAATAAAGATACCTAACTGTTGCATATGTGTCTTACCTAACAATCTGTCGGTATTTTATACCATTTTAATGTTCAGCATAATCTAGATGAGGCCTAACCAAGGATATATAGAGTTGAAGAATAGCCTAAGGACTCCTATTATTTATGCTTCTTGATATGAAGCCAAGGATTCTGTTCGCTTTATTGCGAACACTAATGCACTGTTGTCTTGGTTTTGGATTACTTCTAACCAGAACTCCCAAATCCTTTTCGTAATCAGTAGTACTAAGATCTGCATTATTTAGTTAATATGTGGCATGGTAATTTTCCTGTCCAATGTTGAGAATTTTGCATTGGCTATATTAAACTGTATCTGCCACTTCTCCGACCACTGCATCAGTCTATTCAAATCTTCCTGGAGTGCTCTAATGTCCTCGTCAGAATGAATTGGGCGGCCTATTTTGGTGTCATCAGCAAACTTGCTTATGTCGCTATATATTCCCTCATCTATGTCGTTTGTCGATTGTGAACAACAAGGGGCCCAACACTGACCCCTGTGAACCACCGCTCGTGAAAGCTTCTCCACTCCCATTTCTCCTCATTTATGCAAACACTGTTGCCTATTTGTCAACCATGCCCCTGGCTGCCTTCAAGAGAGAGCTGGACAGATACCTAAAGTCAGTGCCGGATCAGCCGGGCTTTGGCTCGTACGTTGGACTGCGTGCGGCCAGCAGTAAGATAAGATAAGATAAGATTTCGTTCGGATTTTTAACCCCGGAGGGTTAGCCACCCAGGATAACCCAAGAAAGTCAGTGCGTCATCGAGGACTGTCTAACTTATTTCCATTGGGGTCCTTAATCTTGTCCCCCAGGATGCGACCCACACCAGTCGACTAACACCCAGGTACCTATTTGCTGCTAGGTGAACAGGACAACAGGTGTAAGGAAACGTGTCGAATGTTTCCACCCGGCGGGAATCGAACCCGGGCCCTCCGTGTGTGAAGCGGGAGCTTTAGCCACCAGGCCACCAGGCCCCAAAGTAACAGCCTAGTTGATCAGGCCCTGATCCATCGGGAGGCCTGGTCATGGACCGGGCCGCGGGGGCGTTGATCCCCGGAATAACCTCCAGGTAATCCAGGTAACAGCTTGGTTGATCAGGCCCTGATCCACTGGGAGGCCTGGTTATGGACCTGGTCGAGGAGGCGTTGACCCCTGGAACACCCTCCAGGTGGAGGTAGGGTGCGATAGGGCGAGCAGTAGGGTAATGCACGAGGGCGACGAGGTAGGATGCGAGAGGCCGGCGAGGTAGGGCGCTGTTTTCTTGTCATTACCTGGAGGTTACCTGGAGGTTATTCCGGGGATCAACGCCCCCGCGGCCCGGTCCATGACCAGGCCTCCCGATGGATCAGGGCCTGATCAACTAGGCTGTTACTGCTGGCCGCACGCAGTCCGACGTACGAGCCACAGCCCGGCTGATCCGGCACTGACTTTAGGTATCTGTCCAGCTCTCTCTTGAAGGCAGCCAGGGGTTTATTGGCAATTCCCCTAATGCTTGATGGGAGGCTGTTGAACAGTTTTGGGCCCCGGACACTTATGGTGTTTTCTCTTAGTGTACCAATGGCGCCCCTACTTTTTATTGGCGGTATTTTGCATCGCCTGCCCAGTCTTTTACTTTCGTAGGGAGTGATTTCTGTGTGCAGATTTGGGACCATTCCTTCCAAGATTTTCCAAGTGTAGATTATGATATATCTCTCCCTCCTGCGTTCCAACGAGTACAAGTCAAGTGCTTCCAAGCGTTCCCAGTAGTTAAGGTGCTTGACAGAACTTATACGTGCAGTAAAGGATCTCTGTACACTCTCTAGATCTGCGATTTCACCTGCTTTGTATGGAGATGTTAATGTACAGCAGTATTCCAGCCTAGAGAGAACAAGTGATTTGAAAAGGATCATCATGGGCTTGGCATCTCTCGTTTTGAAAGTTCTCATTATCCATCCTATCATTTTCTTTGCACGTGCGATCGTGGCACTGTTGTGATCCTTGAAAGTGAGATCCTCAGACATTACTACTCCCAGGTCCCTTACATTATTTTTCCGCTCTATTGTATGGCCGGAGTCAGTAGTATACTCTGTTCTAGTTATTATCTCCTCCAGTTTTCCATAACGGAGTAGTTGGAATTTGTCCTCATTGAACATCATATTGTTTACCGTTGCCCACTGGAAAACTTTGTTTATATCTTCTTGGAGGTTAACCGCGTCCTCAGCAGATGACAGCCTCATGCAGATCCTAGTATCATCCGCAAAGGATGATACAGTGCTGTGGTGTATATCTCTGTTTATGTCTGATATGAGGATAAGGAATAAGATGGGGGCGAGTACTGTGCCTTGTGGAACAGAGCTCTTCCAGCAGGTACTGTGTTGTCTTACACAGAATATGACACTCCAGCAAAATTGGAGTTTCCTAACACACTTTTACGTGGATGCAACCCACAGAAGTCAGTTTTCTGGTAGGTTGGCAGGGGTAATAGGGGTGTAAGGAAACATGCGCAAGTGAATCGAACCCGGGGCCTTGCCATTGTGAGTGATATACTCACCAGGCAACCATCAGACATGTCTGGGCCAGAGCAGGGCTTCGGAAATAGGAAAACTCTCGAAACCCATCAAAGGTAAAAGTACGTGGCAACCTGGGAGTGCTGGTGGGGTTTTGTACTGGTGGGAAGGAAGAGGAAGGGAGGGGGGGCAGGGGAATGTCCAGCTATTTGTTGACCTTCCACTTACCTGTCAACACTGTGTAACTGGACACCACTTCCTTCGTGCCGCTCTCCTACCCACCCTCCCTGCCTAGCTTTCTTCCTCTCATCCTAAATTCTCCCTTCCTCTCTCACTCCATTTCTCTTGCTTTATCTAAATTGAAGTCGCATTATAACCTTGGTCTATGCCAAACAAGACAGATTTTTGAATAGGATTAAATAATTAATTATAAAGTCATAGGAAGACAGAAACTTGAGAAAGATCTTTATACATCTATAATAACATGAACGTAGACAAGGCATTTAGGGAACAACTTGCAGTATAAACAGACTGACTGATGACGTAGCCGGCTTAGACTTGGTTACACGTGCATCTGGCAGTATAGCATATGCACAGACGATGATCAAACTGAACGTGAAGTGCGTAGTCAGCTTTATGGTCGTTTTCTTGAACATTATGTTCTTGATTATCAACTTATCCTGAAATTGCTTGTAACAAAATAATAAAAATGATTGTATGTCCAAATGTCCTGTTAGCCCTTTAACGACCTACTTTCCAGACAGTTTGTGTATTCATATGCTTTTGCCTTATTGTATGTAGGACTAGTTTGTATTTTATTGAAAAAATGCCGCGGGGGCGTTGACCCCCGAAACTCTCTCCAGGTAAACTCCAGGTAAACCAAACTGTATCGAGTTTAACTTAGAATAAACCAATAAAATCAAGAAGTGTAAGTTAAATCTAAAACACGCAACCTAAATTAAAGAGCTTCTCAAGAAATCTGATATGCGGAAGGAAGCACTGACTTGGGAAATAGAAAATACTGAACTTTAGTTAATCATACAGGATCCAGGATAGACAGGAGGAACTAAAAGTAGTTAATAAAATTGAAAGAATCAATTTTTTTTCATTTGTCAAAAACAAGATAAAACCCACATCCACTGTTGCGTTCTTGCTCGAACAAGATGGGACTTATACTGGCGACAGCAAAGAAAAAAGTGAGATACTGAAGTCTCAGTATGGTTGTGTTTAGTGAGCCGTTAATCAGACCATATATCAACAATCCGAAGGAATTTTTTATGAACGAAACTCAAAACCTTTTCAATATATCCAAAATTTCTGACATAACCCAAAGTCCACTGTCCATTGACAACATGCCTATACACTCTGCTCAAGGCCCAGTCTCGTGCAACTCCGTGTTCAGGAACTGCAAGAAACCCCTGTCTCGTACCTTAAGTATGCTATGGAGGAGGAGCCTAGACACGGGGGTCATCCAGCAATCGCTGAAAAGGACAGGTATAACCCCATTCTACAAAGGTAGCACCAAGGCAATAGCCAATAATTATATGACGATAGCTCTAACCTCCCACATTATAAAAAGCTTTGAAAGTATTCCGAGATGGAAGAGCGCCAATCACTTGGATTCCCAACAGTTGCATAACCCAGGGTAGCATGGATTTAGAGCACATCACTCGTGCCTCTCACAACTGTTGGACCACTATGACGTAGTCTTGAATGCAGTGGAGAACAGAGTGCAGATGTAGTATACACAGACTTTGCAAAAGCTTTTGACAAGTGCGATTATGGTGTAATAGCGTTCAAAATGCGTTCTAAAGAAATAACTGGAGAAGTGGACAGATGGATCTTTAACTTTCTAACCAATACAACACAAGGAGTGATAATAAACAGAGTAAATTCAGATGCTGCCACAGTGAAAAACTGTTCCACAAGGTACAGTACTCGCCCACCATTCTTTTCCTCATCCTCATATTTGATATACAGATTCAAACTATAGCATCGTGTCTTCCTTTGCAGACGATACTAGAATTTACACGAGTGCCATCCATTGAGGACACAATACATCTGAAAACGGATATAAACCAAGTCTTTTATTGGGCTGCAGAAAACAATATGATGTTCCCTGGGGACAAATTTCAGTTACCCTGTTATAGAAAACTTGAGGAAATATATGCTAGAACGGAATATAAAACATTCTAACCACATAATAGACTGAAAAACTAATATGAAGGACTTAGAAGTGCTAAATGGATGCCAAGCCAATAATGTTCCTCTTTAAGTTCTCTCTTGGTTGTAATATGGCTGTTCACTAACAGTCCCAATCAAGGCAGGCAATATTGCAAATCTGGAGAATATACATACAGAGAACTTTCAGTGCACGTACAAGTTTGGTCAAGTACCTTAATTACTGGGTGTGTTTGAAGTCCCTTGACCTGTACTCCTTGAAACGAAGGCGAGAAAGATGCATCATAATTTACACCTGGAAAATCCTAGGGACAGGTGAAGGGAGAAGCTATTTCTAACATTTAGTCCTACAATCCAGTATCTTCATATATCTTGGATGCTTCCTTTATATAATTCCTAAGTTGCTTAATCGTGACAGATTCCAACTATTTAGAAAAAGGAAAAAATGAAGAACTCAAAACGAACACAGGATACAGAACACAAGCAGACTGTCTCGCAGAAGGAAAAGAAAATAGAAAAATCTTAGGCATAAAAATAATGTCAAATGACCTTTTGTTTAGAGAACACTGTAAATGCAACAAAGACCAGAAAAAATGAAAGAGTAAACAATGAAAGGCCTGAAAACAAGAGAATTAACTCCAGTGATAGTACTATTTAAGTCACTTGTGTTCTCACGCCTGGAATATTGTGCTCCTGCAAACAGTCCTCACCAGTTCTGTCAATTTCTCACATACAGCTTTAAGGAAATTTTTCAATTTATGTTATTTGGGTTAGGTTAAATTAGATTGACGTCTGTTAAAAAATTAACCAATTATAACATACCACAATGCTAATAAATGAAATATTGCTATCGCACTCAGCTGACACACTGAGGTCCTTGGTTCGATCTCCGGTGCTGACGTAAATATTCGGGACAAGTTTCCTTCAAACAGCTGCTGTCCCTGTTCACCTAGCAGTAAATAGGTACCTGGTTGTTAGTCGACTGGTGTGGGTCACTTTCCGGGGACAAAATTTACTTGAGTGCCTGAAATGCTGTGCATAACAAGGGAAGGGGCCTTCTAGAAATATGTCACTGATGTCAGCTAGGCCTGTATACGTTGTACATGTACTTGTAGAAATAAAAATTATTTTTAAAGCACAATCAGAGCACGGGAACTCACCAAGCGCGCTCTACAATACAGTCAGATAAGCATCGTTTAAGGCTCGCGGACTTCACCCATTGCGCTGTTTTAGCCACAAAAATATTGATAAGAGCATGGGCTGGCTCACAACTCTTTTCAAAGCATAAGAGAATCAGAGCTGGAAAACGTACATGGGTTGTTTACTGCCCGGGTAAATTCAGTGAAAATTCTCAACTACTAGGAACACCTCAAAATAGTTGAAATGTTCATTCCGGAGTAGTGAAGAGATACCTGATCATTTTTACATAGAAAATACTTGGGAGTCAGATCCCTCATCTGCTCACTACCATAACTTATTGAGTGAGAGATAGAAGAGGAAGTGCAGAATAAATCCAGTGAAAAATAGGGGACGCCATAAGTACAATTAACACGGTATCAGCATACATGGTCCAAGACTATTCAACCTGTTATCAGGAAATATAATACATATTGCTAAAACAGTGATAGTTTTGAAGAGGAATTTGGATTGCTATGTAATGAGAGTGGGGCTGCGTGTCACTAACAACAACAGTCCGGTTGATGAGGATGTTAACAAGGAAATCTGGCCTCAGGCCGGTCTGCTAGGGTAGAACCATCGAAACAAGTCAGAGGTATATTCTTATCTCTTTCCCTTGGCCTTACCTCACCTTCTCCCTCTCACCTTCTTTCTTACCTATTTTATCAACTCTTTTTTTTTTTTTTCCTCTTCGTTCCTGTCCACTTTGTGATATTTGAGGATTTTTCGAGGGTTGAGCCAAGTGGTCAGTTAGGCTGTTGCTGTTTGATTGTTACTCTCTCTATTGTTCTTAAGCTTTTTCATCCATTCCTACAATCTCAAATCCCATCCTCCATTCCCATCATCAACTCCCACCTGTTATCCATCACTCCGTCTCCCCTCCTCCACTCTTGCCTCCCACGTATAAGTCATCATTATGTTACCTCTCTGCTGTCTCTCGTGTTTTTTTTATGCTCTTAGTATTTCCGTTCACGTCAAGAGGCGATAAGCTAATTGGATGTGTTAGCGAGAGACGGTGAGACGTGTGTGTGTGTGTGTGTGTGTGTGTGTGTGTGTGTGTGTGTGTGTGTGTGTGTGTGTGTGTGTGTGTACGCGCGCGTGTACGCGCGCGTGTGTGCACGCGCCTGCGTGTGTACTCGCCTATTTGTGGTTACAGGGGTCGATTCGTAGCTCATGGCTCTGCCTCTTCGCTGGGTCCACTCTCTTTCTGCTCCAAGAGCTTTATCGTACCTCTTCTTAAAGCTAGGTATAGATCCTGCCACCACTACATCACTCTCCAGATTGTTCCACTTTCTGACAACTCTGTGACTGAAGACGTACTTTCTAACATACCTGTGACTCATCTGAGTTTCCAGCTTCCAGTTGTGATATTTTTTGCTGTCCTATCTCTGAAACATTGTCTCTATCCATCTTATTAATTTCTCTCAGGTATTTTATGCCTTAATCATTTCCCCTCTATCCCTCCTGTCCTCCAGTGTCGTCAGATTGATTTTCCTTAATCTCTTCTTATCTTCTTAGGGCATATCAGTTAGCTTTGGGACTAGTCTTGTTGCAAACCTTTGCGCATTTTCTAATTTCTTGATGTGTTTGACTAGGTGTGGGTTCCATACTGGTGCTGCATACTCCAATATGGGTCTGACATACACAGTGTACAGTGTCTTGAGTGATTCCTTACTTAGATGTCGAAAAGCTATTTTTAGGTTTGCCAGTCACCCATATTCTGCAGCAGTTATTTGGTTGATGTGCGCCTCAAAAGATGTGCTCGGTATGGTGCTCGCCCAAAGATCCTTTTCCTTGAGTGAGTTTTGCAGCCTTTGACTTCCTAGGCTGTGCTCCGTCTGCCGTCTTCTTTGTCCTTCCCCAAACTTCATGACTTTGCACTTGCTGGGGTTAGACTCCAGGAGCCATTTGTCAGACCAGGTTTGCAGCCTGTCTCATTGAAGGCTTACCTGATCCTCGTCCACTTGTATTCTTCTCATTAGCTTCACATCGTCTGCAAACAACGATACCTCTGAATCTATCCCTTCTCTAATGTCATACACATACAAGAAACAGCACCGGACCTAGGACTGACCCTTGTGAAACCCCTCTTCACACTTGCACCCACTCTGACACCTCGTCACGTACTAGCACACGGTGTGTGTGTGTGTGTGTGTGTGTGTGTGTGTGTGTGTGTGTGTGTGTGTGTGTGTGTGTGTGTGTATGCTTGCGGAATTCATGGTTGCATGAACACGTGTGGCAGGTGAGAGTAGCATCCTGACCAGTAGCATCCACTGATGAACTGCTCCACGAAACTGAGTTTGTGTATATGAGAAATGTTGGCAGTGTTTAGTGGGTTCCTCTGCCTCGTGTATTGGACGCCGCCAGCAGTATATTGTCAGGCATCTTAACTTTCCCGAACCGCTCCTGGGGCGAGTTGGTAGTCGCTGCCTACTGCCAGAGATCCGCGGTCTCAGGTACCCGATGTAACGGTACACTACACCGTTAGTGTTGCATATGCTGCTGAAGTTATATATTTCATGTGTGCTGAAAATCGATGTTGACTTTACTCCCAGATCTTTGTGTGTTTTATCACCAGTGCTTCTTTCAGTGTGTTTTATCACCAGTGCTTCTTTCACAGTGTGTTTTATCACCAGTGCTTCTTTCACAGTGTGTTTTATCAACAGTGCTTCTTTCACAGTGTTTTATCACCAGTGCTTCTTTCACAGTGTGTTTTATCACCAGTGCTTCTTTCACAGTGTGTTTTATCAACAGTGCTTCTTTCACAGTGTTTTATCAACAGTGCTTCTTTCACGGTGTGTTTTATCACCAGTGCTTCTTTCACAGTGTGTTTTATCAACAGTGCTTCTTTCACAGTGTGTTTTATCAACAGTACTTCTTTCACGGTGTATTTTATCACCAATGCTATTTTCACAGTGTGTTTTATCAACAGTGCTTCTTTCACAGTGTGTTTTATCAACGGTTCTTCTTTCACAGTGTGTTTTATCAACAGTGCTTCATTCCTAGTGTTTTTTCTCAACAGTGCTTCTTTCCCAGTTCTTTTTATCAACAGTGCTTCTTTCCCAGTTCTTTTTATCAACAGTGGTTCTTTCCCAGTTCTTTTTATCAACAGTGCTTCTTTCCCAGTGTTTTTTATCAACAGTGCTTCTTTCCCAGTTCTTTTTATCAACAGTGCTTCTTTCCCAGTGTTTTTTATCAACAGTGCTTCTTTCCCAGTGTTTTTTATCAACAGTGCTTCTTTCACAGTGTTTTATCAACAGTGCTTCTTTTCCAGTGTTTTTTATCAACAGTGCTTCTTTCTTCTTTTCTCATTATTTTGCCCTTAACACTGAATTGTTGCCTGTCTACGTCTGCAGCTTATTTAAAGTATTATTGAGCCTCTCACCGCTCTCTCCTCTTGGTACTTTTCCCATTAGTTTCACGTCATAAGCATTGTTATGTAGGATTTAATTTTTTTCGTCAGATTATTTTTACGTGAGTCAGAAACATCAAAGACTGATCCTTATATGACTCCACTCGTCATCTTTGCTCACTTTTATACAGCCTTTCTTACCATTTTCATCTGCCTTTTATTCAAGTATTCCTGCAATCGCTGGTGCATATTTTCCTGCTACTCGTGCTTGCTCTAAAGAGTTTCTATATTAAGCACCTGTGTTAAACCGTGTTAAAGGATT
Organism: Cherax quadricarinatus; assembly: GCF_038502225.1. Taxonomy (NCBI): domain Eukaryota; kingdom Metazoa; phylum Arthropoda; class Malacostraca; order Decapoda; family Parastacidae; genus Cherax; species Cherax quadricarinatus. The sequence goes on along the minus strand of NC_091343.1, from coordinate 9,833,340 downwards.
TCTTCCAGACTAGGAAGATGCAGTTTATTCTTTCACTATTCCTGCTTTAATACTGTTACTCTAAGATGATTTTTCATATTTCATTTCCAGATGGCCTAGTATTTACTTATCTTGGCAGTATTTTATCCAGTATGGTTCTCATTGAAACAGGTCCTCAGTTGCATGGTTCTTGCCTATTTAATTGTTTTTTTTTATATTGAAATCACTTTCATAGTTCTCCAGCTGTAGGGCAGTTATCATGATTCTACTGACTTAAATCTTTACTGATGGGCAGCAAAGTTCCTCTGCTACTCGTAATTCTCAAACATGATAGCGTGTCTGATATTTTTGTTTTCTTCGTATCTAGGTTCTTTATGAGACATGTCTACCTTCTTTGCTCTTCCCTCTCTATTCTTCTTGGCATCTTCTCTGATTCATTAGCCAAAACATCTTAGAACCTTCACGTCTGCACATAAATCATTGTCATCCTTTGTCAGTTCACCTGTCAGTTTGTGTGTAATTGCCTCTTTGTAATTACCTGTTTGTGTTCACGGGGAGTGAACGCGAGCTTTTGATCTTGCTTCTTGGCTTTCTACCCTCTAATGTGAAGCACTCGAGTCACATTTTGAACCCTTGTAAATGCGGTTCCACCGTGTCATTGTTCAGTTTATTACACCTGTTTGTCATTTTTATGGTGACTAGGCTTGCTCTGCCAGTGTAGCCAGGATTAATAGGATAATCGTAGAGAGTGCAAGGTGGCTGCAACTCCGTTGGTTAAGTTATAATGTGACACTGCGAGCACCATTAGCCTAATTGATTAGGCCATGAACCAGGAGCCATGGTCTGGGGACCAAGTCGTGGTGGGGGCTCCGACCTCTGGAATCTACTATAGGTTGGCAACAGGCCTCTGAACACTTCAAAAATTGGTGATTAACACCGACTAGTGTGATGGAAAGACCGACCCGTATGTTCTCTGTACTTGACTTAAGAGGTCCCTGGCGGGTGAAACGGACATTCAGGTGCTGTCTAGCAGCACCTAAATGTCTTCCTGCCTTACCTGGAATCTTCTATGTTTTCGTTCTGATAAAAAATTGATAAGTGCGATTAATTCCACTACAAAAATTACATCTACCACTACTTCTCCACTTACTTTCTTCTTCTTTGTCCCGTGCCTATCCTCCTCTCCTATATATACTGGCTTCCTCATCTTCTTGTATTAGTGTGACTTGTAAATGGTCCAAGTCGGACTGAAACGTCGTCATAAGCTTCTCTCCCCTATGTCGGGTTATTTATGTATAATGTTTGGGATCAACGGGGCTGTCATGCCTACATTGTGCTTCTAATTGCAAACATCAACACTTCGGCTGTTTCCGACCGGGCGGTTAATTTCGGCCTCTTGTGGTGGTGGAAGTATATGTGATGGTGGGGGATGGTGTATTTGGTGATGGTGGTTATGCAGGGCATTGTAGAAAATGTATAAAAAACGGTCCATTACAATAATGTCAGGGGATGGGATTTGTTCTGAAACTTAACGCGTAGTAGTCCTAGTAAGTCAGAGTGGCCAGGCGTGAGTGAGGAGAGGTGTTTCTGGCAGTACCGGAAGAGCGGTGACTGGAGTAAGACGTCATGGTGTTTGGTTAAGTATGTGGGTGGTATTTTTTGTAAGTTTAGGCCATAGGTTATTTTATTGTTTTTGTACTCTCACGATTTTACCTGTAAGGCCCTAGTACGTGGAGGGCCTGTTTTGGAGAGTGCAGGTGAAGTGTTTATGCCTGCAGACTCAGAGGCTGGCAGAAGGGTGGGGTGTCATGGAGCCCCACTATCTGCATATGTTTTACACAACTAACCCGCACATCGAAGAGAGGAGCTTACGACGACGTTTCGGTTCGACTTGGACCATTTACAAAGTCACACTAAAAAGGAGAGGAGGGAGTATATGGTCCAAGTCGGACCGAAACGTCGTCGTAAGCTCCTCTCTTTTATGTCCGGGTTATTTGTGTATTGTTCCAGTCACGGTATTGTGCCTTTTTTTGTTATTGTGCTAGTGAGTTATTGTGTAATATATAGAGGGTAGGTTGTGTGTTGTATATAGTATATAACCATGTATTATATTTTTGTACATGTTAGTTTTTGTGCCCTTCCTGATAATGTAAGAAGTAAGATTAGGGACAAGATGGCCCACTTAAGAGTAACTCAGGTCAGATCACTGACAGTGATAAGGATATGTGTGAAATTTTTAATACTTACTTCCTCTCAGTTTTTACCCTGGAAAATACTAGCGAAATTCTTGAAATAATAGATTATGTAGAACAGGACGATGATAAACTATGCACGATTGCGGTAACTAGTGACATGATCCTCAGACAAAGAGAAATTAAAACCTAACAAATCCCCAGGCCCTGATGAACTGTTTGCAAGGGTGTTAAAGGAATGTGAAGAGAAACTTAGCATACCTTTGGCTAATCTTTTCAACATATCACTATAAACTGGCATAGTGCCTGATAAGTGGAAAATGGCAATTGTAATACCTATTTACAAGGCAGGTGACAGGTCCTTAGTTTCGAACTATAGACCAATAAGCCTTACCTCCATAGTGGGAAAATTTATGGAATCAATAATTGCCGAAGCAATTCGTAGCCATCTTGATAGGCATAAATTGATTAATGAATCTCAACACGGTTTTACAAAGGGGCGTTCCTGTCTTACGAATTTACTAGCTTTTTTCACTAAGGTGTATGAGGAGGTAGATCATGGTAATGAATATGATATTGTGCATATGGACTTCAGTAAGGCTTTCGTTAGAGTTCCACATCAGAGGCTATTGAGGAAACTTAAGGCACACGGAATAGGAGAATTTTTTTTCCTGGGTAGAGGTGTGACTGACAAATAGGCAGCAAAGAATGTGCATAAATGGGGAGAAATCAGAATGGGGGCACGTCACAAGCGGTGTTCCGTAGGGGTCAGTGTTGGGTCAGTTGTTATTCACAGTTTACATAAACGACATAGAGGGAATAAATAGCGACATAGCAAATTTGCTGATGACACCAAAATAGGCCGGCCAATTCATTCTATTGAGGACACTAGAGCACTCCAGGATGATTTGAATAGACTGATGCAGTGGTCGGAGAAGTGGCAGATGCAGTTTAATATAGACAAATGCAAAGTTCTAAATGTTGGACAGAAAAATAACCATGCCACATATAAACTAAATAATGTAGATCTTAATACTACTGATTGCGATAAGGATTTAAGAGTTCTGGTTAGCAGTAATCTAAAACCAAGACAAGAGTGCATTAGTGTTCGCAATAAAGCTAACAGAATTCTTGGCTTCATATCTAGAAGTATAAATAATAGAAGTCCTCAGGTTGTTCTTCAACTCTATATATCCTTGGTTAGGCCTCATTTAGATTATGCTGCACAGTTCTGGTCACCGTACAGAATGGATGTAAATGCACTGGAAAATGTACAGAAGAGGATGACAAAGTTAATCCCATGTATCAGAAATCTTCCCTATGAGGATAGACTGAGGGCCCTGAGGTAGGGGGGATATGACCGAGGTGTATAAATGGAAAGCAGGAATAAATAAAGGGAATGTAAATAGCGTGCTGAAAATTTCCAGCCATGACAGGACTCGCAGCAATGGTTTCAAGTTGGAAAAATTCAGATTCAGGAAGGATATAGGAAAGCACTGGTTTGGTAATAGAGTTGTGGATGAGTGGAACAAACTCCCGAGTCCAGTTATAGAGGCTAAAATATTGTATAGTTTTAAAAATAGGTTAGATAAATACATGAGCGGGTGTGGGTGGGTGTGAGTTGAGCCTGACTAGCTTGTGCTACTAGGTCTGATGCCGTGCTCCTTCCTTAAGTGGAAGTAACCTGACTAGGTGGGTCATCGGGCTAATCCCGGGGGGGGGGGGACATGAACCTGCTTCGCATGGCTCAGTAGGCCTGCTGCAGTGTTCCTTCTTTCTTATGTTCTTATGTAAGTATTGACCATTTATTTAACGCTTAAATGTGAAGGAACAAGCTTGGCCCCATGTTGGTGTACTTTGTTTAATATTTTAAATGCCTCTAGACAAGGCTTTTTACCCTCAGGCTTCAGGACATTTACGTAACGTAATAAATACGTTACAGTAGTAATGGCGTAGTAGGTGATGCAGGGAAAGGTATAGTAAGTGGTGGTCAAGAGGGTAGCAGCTTCAGATTAACCCAAATGTGCGAAAACGTCGCTTCCTTCCCTGCATCATCTTTACACTTCTTTACGCTTCCTTCTCTACACTTCCATCTCTATACTGCCTTCCCTGTACTGCCTTCTCTAAACTTCCTTATACTGCCTTCCCTATATTTCCTTCTCTACACTTCCTTCCCCACACTGCCTTCTCTACACTTCCTTTCCTACAATTTCTTCCTGAGGAATCACACTTCAACTGGACGTGTTGCAGTGACGTGGCCTGGGTGTGGGCAGCGGGCAGGTACACTCGTCAGCGTGTCAGATCGAATACAACCCCCAGTATTTTTTACCTGATGCTGTTTCAAGTGAAGTTTTTTTTTTTGGGGGGGGGGGGAGGAGGAAAATGGGTAAGAGGGTTTGGGTAATGGTGGGTAGTGGGGAGGATAACAGTGGGAGTGGATACGGTGGTATCCAGATAAAAACTTTATAAATTACTATTTTTTTAATTTGTATTTTTTAATACTCTTTGTTGCAAACTTAGTGTGAGTTGCGCCCAGGGGAAAGCGAAATCGTTATTACAATAAATATCTACATGAAGATTGATGTTTGATGTGTGTGGTCCTGCTGTGTCTTGTGTGTGTTTCCTTCTATAGCCGTGTTGATGTATGAGCGTGTTTCTTCTTTACTGACCGCCATATTCATTTCCTTTGCAGGTAAGTGTTACTGGTGATGGTACTACGGTGCAGCGATGAGTGTACCGGTCTTGGGAGCCATGTCTAAGTGGTAAGTTTTACTAGTGGTAGGATTGAAGTGCAGCAGTGGGTATTTCAATCATTGGAGGCCTCTACAGCAGGTTTTCTGAGCTGTGTGCCTGGCTACGTGATGAGTAACAATCGTGGTGGGTCCTACAGTTGAGCAGCTATCTGTACAGGGTTGAGCAGGACGTGGGTGTCTCGCCGCCCTTCCACAGGAATAGTCAAAGTGAGACAATACTCTGAAAAATAAGGGATTGCCTGCCCTCATTTTCGCTCGCAAGCTCCTCGTGTAGCTTGTAGAGACTCCTGTAGCGTGTAGCATTGTTATGAGCTGTGATGCTCGTTTTAATAATACTGGCATATTTTAGGCTTTAGACTTTCAGGATTTAGCATTGTTTAAGATATGTTAGTGTTTTATTGAGTACGTTTTAATATTGCGAAATGTGTATCTTTTCAGTGAACAGAACAGTGAATTGTCATTCGCCACCGACACTGTAAATAATCCATTCCTTCTCATCCTCAGCCTTGGGATAGCTATATCTTTGAAGCTCCCCAGAACCATTGCACTGACACTTATTGCGTCACTGTACGTACTTCCCACCTCCAGGACTCAAGTCTGGCCTGCCGGTTTCCCTGAATCCCTTCATTAATATTACCTTGCTCACACTCCAACAGCACGTCAAGTCCTAAAAACCATTTGTCTCCACTCCTATCTAACACGCTCACACATGCTGGAAATCCAAGCCCCTCGTACATAAAACCTTTACTCCCTCCAATCTTTCCTAAGCCGACCGCTACCCCGCCTTCCTTCCACTACAGATTTATACGCTCTCCAATTCATTCTATTTCGTTCCAGCCTCTCTAAATGTCCGCACCACCTCAACAACTCAACCCTTTAGTAACCTCACACCTCCTACTTTCCAGACTATTATATATTATATATAATAGGATAGTCGGGCACTAATGTTTCAGCCATGTAACTATCATATATACAGTAGTGTAGTTGCACACTAGTCTCACAGTGTAACTGTCATATATAACAGGATAGCAACGCACTGTACAGTTAATTAACTGATGTTGAACTGGAGCTGATTTCCCATTAGTCAGACATTTTCAAAAACTCTTATAATCAGCTACGTCACGTTTTTGCATCATTAAAAATTAAATGCATTCATCTGTATTTGGAGTTCGTCGTCACCGTTGACGTCCTCGTCGTTGTTGTCGCCGGCGCGGTCGTTATCATGTCTGGGATCTGCAGGTGATAGTATAACGTAAATTAAATTTGGCTGCTTCGGTTGTCTTGTTTGTGAGTTAAGATTAGTGTGACTGCTTGAAGCAGCTGTCAGGTGGAGAAGCTTGTGTCGTTGATGACTGTTTAGATCAGTATCACTGTCAGGTGGTGACTCCTATGTCGTTGATGACTATTTAGATCATTATCAGTCAAGTAGAGACTCTTGTGTCTCTGATAACTGCTTAGATCACTATCATTGCTAGGTGGAGATTCTTGTGATCCTGATGACTGTTCAGATCATTATCATCGTCAGGTGGTGCCTCCTGTGTCGTTGATTGTTTAGATCAGTGGTTCTCAATCTTTTTCAGGCTGCCGCCCCCCTTGGATCCCAGGCCACACCCCTAGCGCCCCACATACACATTCTTGGCATTAAGTCTACTGCAAATTCAAAACAACGACGAATCTAACACTATAAACGGGCGTATTTATTTCACAAAGAACTACTTAACATTAGAAGTTACAGTTACACACATGCATAACAAAAATTATAACCGGTAACACAGCATAGCCTGTGTATGTATTGCATATATATGTGCATTCATAAAATATAAGTTAACGCTACCTGATGTTACATAAATATAAATAAATGAATACATGGTGTGCCAATCCAGGGAACGACAAAACAAAACATTTCTAGCAAAAACAAATGTAAAAACCATGTAAATCACAGCAAAACAGAAGGGAAACAAAAAGAAATGTTGTGGGGTTTCCCAACAAGCCTGGGGACGGGTGGGAATGCCTGGTTTTGGGTGAGGGAGAACAGCAAAACAAAATAATTTTAGTAAAATAAAAACCTATGTAAAAAAACATGCAGACCACACCAAAATATACCAGAAAACCATCAGACGCTGTTACAGCTAAAAATGAAGACAGTCCAAATCACAGCCTTAGCACAGCAACACTTCCACAACTTTTGGTGTCCCTCCATCAGTACCACTCAATCATATCTTTATTATATTATACTTTAAAATGTACATTACAAGACTGAAGATAACTTACAGTGCGTACAAATCTAGAGCTTTGGCCCTCGCAGAGGTGAAAATCTGATCATCACCAGTACTCACGGCATCTGCTGTCTGAACTGACTGGCGTGTGGCGCGTCCGAACAAACGTTTGGGCAATTAACTCCGACTTCGGACCACAAAGTAAAATAAAATTATTCTTTCGTGTATAACACTCTTAATTTTTACTCTCTGAATGTGCTTGTGACTTAGATTTTGTCACATAGATTTTGTAAAACAAACACTCCCTTGGTTATGATGCCACCCTGTCGCCCCCTTACCGCCCTCTTTTTCCTTAACGCGCGCGCGCGCCATCCCCCCCAGGTTCTTTCCACTGCCTTCAGAGGAACAGTACCGCCCACTTTAGGAATCACTGGTTTGCATTATTATTATCTTCAAGTACTAACTCGTGTGTCGTTGATGACTGTTTAGGTCAGTATCGTCGTCAGGTGGTGGCAACTGTGTCGATGACTGTTTAGGTCATCATCGTTAGTTGATGACTCCTGTGTCGTTAATGACTGCTTGTCATCAACGACTGCTTGTCATTTGTCGTTGATGACTGTTTAGATCAGGGCTACTCAACTACCATGAGCATAGGTCCACTTGGACAAGTACCAGTGTATGCAAATGTCCGAATACATTTTTTACCCGCAGTCATGAAAAGCAACAAATCCGAGTATAGGTCAGTGTGCTCATCATTTTCTATGAACTTCATTTTAAGTTCTCGTCCTATAAAAATTTATAAAATATGAAGATAAATATGTATTGGGGAAAAAATAATTTTTACATTATATCGAAAAAGTTTTGGATTTTTTTTACTCATGTTGGTTTAAATGGAGTTTTCATACTGATTAACAGAATGGTATAGAATAAAAATTACACTATAACAGGATTTGAAATTTTATTTAAAAAAAAATTCCGAATTTTAACATGTAAAGATCAACAACAGTGATGTAATGTGTGTATGACTGTATGGTGTATGTGTACCTGTATACTGTTTTTCTGTTATGCTAGTTTAGTGAGAGAAATGACACTTCATGCTTCATGTTAATTCCTGAAATCTTGGTACTAATGGAGTAATAGCTAATCGAAGAGAGTGGTGGTGTTCACTGGTCATACAGGAGCGGAACTTGTTCTTCACGAAGTTCATAGTTGAGAACGCAGACTGGCAGCACTGCGTGGACCCAAACATTGTGAGAATCTGGACTGCTAATCTGTGAAGTGTGGGAAAATTCGCAGGGGATCCTTCCTTTGACCAAAATGTTTCTGGTGCACAATCACAGAGTATTTGTCTCAGCGTCACATTCTCTTGGAAGTCAATGAGTTCCAGTTGAATTTTTGCAGCAGTTTTTAATCAAATGTCCTCTGTATTATGAAATGTATTTATTACTCAAATTAATCTGTATTTATTAAAATAAAACATGTTTTATATTCACTCCACATAAATTAGGAACAACCAGAATGAGGGTCGCCAAACTTCCCAGACCACATGCGGCCAAACTTTTTTTTTTTTTTTTCATAATGCCAAAAAAGTCAACTTCATTGCACAATTGCCGATATGAATTACTAGTGAATGGAAGAAAATATCACTATTTAGCTATGCTAGAATACTGTATTCCCTTCAGTGTATGTATTCCATTCAGATAGAATAATGTATTAATCCCACTCTTGTGTACCACTTGATCCTGTTATTTAACTAAGCTTTCCCCTGAAGCCCGCGGTCCAACTGCAACACTCAGAAGGTCCGGATTCGGACCGCGGGCCGCCAGTTGAGTAGCCCTGGTTTAGATCACTGTTAGCGTCAGGTGGTGACTTTTGTGTCATCACCGGTGAGTGGGCTCTTGATCCAAGGATTTGGATTTGATCGAACCCGATTGCCTCCCATTCCCATATGGGTTTACTGCTCATCCCTCCGTGTCAGGTGGTGATGGCGTTATCTCTGATGGTTACATCACTGGTTCTTATCTCTGATGGTTACACCACTGCTCCTTATATCTGATGGTTACATCACTGCTCCTTATATCTGATGATTATATCAATAAATGCACGAAGGAACGCACCCACTCAAGTTTTATTTCTTTTTATTAAAATCTTATTTAGGAGTCGTGACATAGAAAAGTTTAGGAACTACGGATCTACATAGCACTGTGTGGTGTTGATGGCTTCTTAGATAGTGACCATTGAGTAATATTTCTAGACAGAGTCGATTCATTATATTAGTGATCTCACCTCTGATAAATAGATCACCAGCTGCTCACTGATAATACCTGAGACTGTGTATATATCCTTCAAAAAAGTTGAACACAGGGTCTGCGAAAATCTTCCCCAAACTAATTCCCATTGAATACCATGACAGAAGAAAATGTTTATGTATTAGCAACTCTTTGGAGAAGACACGACCTGGTAAATGCTCAACATAAAAGCTTAAACTCCTATTATTTATTGAAACTGTGTAGTGTTATAGAAGAGGCTACAATTTCAAGCTTTTCGGCTTTTCTGACAGACCAGACAGTACGAAGTACTTCCACTTCGAGATTGATAAACCAACGGAAAAGTCTTTAGTGAAGTCGTTGAATCAAGGGCAGCAAGCCAATACAAGTGAACAAGGCGATCGCCTACAATACCAAGTTAAATGAGGCGCTAAATTAGAAAATATCATGTGTAAAAATATACATCAAAAGCCAGGGAGATGAACAAGAGGGTTTAGTGGGGCTGTCATTTTCATGGTGGCTTTTCGGTAGTCGTCAGGAAATAGCACTGGTTTTAAACATCGCAGGTTAAGCATCCGATAGCTTTACGGAGTTAGGTTTTATACCTCATTTACAAAACGAAATATCAATACAAAGTGTTTCCTAAGTGAAGATTATATATAGTTCATCTAGGGCGCCAGTTGCTGGCAGACAGTCTGGGAGCGCCCCTGTCTTGAGTCAAAAAGTGTGGACAGTCAAAAATCAAACCATAAAAAAAATCTGCCAGTAGACATTGAAAAACAATATGATGTCGACGGTGATAGATTCCGACTGTTTTGATAAGAAAAGAGGTATAATTCTACACAGTAACTGGATATATTTACTATCATTTTTTTTTAATTACGCAAACGGTAAAAGAGCTAGGACTAACAATTATTGCAGACGACCTGTCATTTAGCGAACACAAAGCAAATCTTTGTCAGGAATGTGACATGTTGGTTCATGATAACTTTCAAAACAAGAGTAGCCCCACTAATAGTGATAATCTTTAAATCACTTGTGAGCACTCGTATAGATATTCGTTGTTTACAGCTTCTTTCAGGCGAGTAAAATATCAGAGCTAGAAAATGCATAGGTAATTTACTGCCCGCTTGCAACTACTATGATATCTGAGCTATTGAGATAGCCTAAAAGCACTTTAAATGTACTTTCTGAGAGTCGTATGTGATACATAGTTAATAAATAAAAAAGTTCCTAATCTCCATAGTCATAACATCTTACTAAAGTTAGAGATACAGGAGGAATTGTAAATTATACTCGATTAAAACACAGGGCTGCCAAAAACATAGAATAGCATTAACATGCAGGTTGATGAGCATCAACATATAGGTCGATGACTAAAACTTTTTACAAGCAAATACACTTCCTGAATAAAGGCGTGTTATGATGGTCACGTAGGCCTCCGAATAATAACAGGTATATTAATCAGTCAGACACCATGAAAATCTTGTCTCAGGCCTTACAGGTATCTAACCAACAATAAACCTCCCTCAACACTTTTTCTATCCAACAATATACTTCCCCAACATTAACTCTCGTAAGCGTCCTTTAAATTCATGCATATCTTTTCCCTTTGTGATAAAGTCGGAATAATATTCACTTCATCAGTTGTTCTTTATGTAAAAAATTTACTTTTTTTGGCGTTGATGTGGATGGTGGTGCACTTGATGTGGGGCTCCTGTAGTGATACTTGTACAAATGTTGTTGCTGCTGCTGCTGTTGTTGCTGCTGCCGTCACCGCCGCCTTGATGGCATGGCTGAAGTCTTCTTTCTGAAAAAAATGCGTTCATCATCAAGAGGAGCATTAATAAAGTGAGGCAACATCTGTTAATATCAGTTTCTAAACTCTAAAATTAAAATTCTTCTCAGTACATTTTTTTCGTGTTTTCTCTCCTGCCAGGTTCATAAACTCTCTTGCTGTGAGAACTTTTTTCTCTCTTCAACCGCTATTCCTGTGTAGGCAGTGTACTCTCTCTACTTTGCCTTCTGAATGTTTGCAATTTACAAAATCTTTTAAACTTGCTTTACCCTCCAGATATTTCACTTAAAATTTCTCAGACTAATACCATTATCAGCAGTCTTGTTTTTACTTCTACCAGCAGAGATGCTGTTGATGCTTACTAGATTACCGCCTCCTAAACTCTCCAAGTTATTGTTGAAAGTGCCTGTTCTGTTTCTGATAATATGGTAGGAACCGTAGCTATACCCTACGTTGGTCCACTTAAAATCATGTGTGTCTCCGAGTTTTCACGCACACACCCCATGTTGACTCAGCCCTCATGCACAGCATTCGTATTTTAAATCTTAGACCCATTTTTGTTTTTATTGTTGCTTGTCTCTCCCAGTACATCCCCAAATGTTTCTTAGTACACGCGCGGCCTGACCTTGGTTTTCTTCATCCTGTCCAATGCCTTGCCTTGAACTCTGCCTCTCACTTCTTTTCTTTCTCGCTCGGGACTTCGTAATGGTTCAGCAGGTATCAGTGTAATCCAGTTTTCATTTACAATTCTTTTACTGTTAGCAACATTTTCTAGTTATTTTACTCGTTCAGTGCCCAGCAATTAGCTGTGAGTTCCCAGGTATAGTTTATACCTGGGAACGTGTATTGTCACAAGCAGAAGTTGCAGTGAAACAGACATATATATCATTGTGTGTTGCTCCTCTCTGATTTATTCTTTGCACTGAGATCCCCCTCCCCCTGTGCCCTCCGCAGGTTGCAGAGATTGATATAAAGTTCTCAAAGACCGCTTGCAGAGGTGACCTCGTGCTAGTGGCAGTGATTAAGAGAACACTGTAAGAGGTGGTGTGACCACCTTGGCAACTGGGGCGGCAGTTCGGAGGTTCAGGTGTCAGATCAGGCAGATTGTGATGGCTATATGAACTAGCTAGCATGCGGCCTTTTTTTTTTTTTTTTTGCCTCGCACGAGAAGACTTCATTGAATCATTTAATCGGGACGAGGATAAGAATGTTGTACGTATACTCGAAACGTCGAACCACTGAACCATTTGTCCCGGTCTGTGTAGAACGGAATATCTTGGGACAGAGTACACTACGCTTTATTAAACCATTCATTTTAGGACCTTTTGGGGGCACTTGCACTTTAGCGTTGAAATTTTCATTGTGTGTCGATAATTTTCACCTCTGGTGACAACGGCTTTCACCGCTGTGACTTTCGACATTTTTTGTACCTTCCTTTGGTGTCAAGGAATTTCACTCCTAAAGTGTTGCCAGTTTTGAGACATCAACTTCATAGCCAGTAAGATAATCACTATTAATAGTGATAATCACTATTAATGGTGTCATCATCTGCGACTCAGCAGCAGCATTAAGTAACACCAGTAATACCAAGTTACATGAGTAACACCATCAACAACAAAAAATAAAAATAATGCCAACAGTGTTATCTAACACCACCATAAATTGTCTAATATTCATACCCAAATACCAATGTTGCCACAATATACACTATAACCAAATGCATTTCCACAGCAGATTTCAGTCTTTTAAGGTTTATATAATCTTTTTCTCATCTCTTTTTGCCTGTCACATTAGTTGCACTTAAGTCCTTTTACCTAACAGTTTTTTAATGGTGGTATTCGAAACACTGGAGCACGACCACCACCTAAACCACCGCCACGATCACGACCACCACCAGCATGAATACCCAGGTGACACAACCACCTAAAGGCGGCTGCTGTGAGAATTCTGGCCTCACCCAAATATATAATGCATGACCATTGACCTGCTTTGTCGCCAATTCTCCGACCTTCTCCCTCCTTCCCTACCGCATTACCCAGAATTTCTTCCTCTGTTGCATTACTCTGCCCTTCCTCTTTCCTGCTGTTACATCGCCTGTGCGATATTAGCTTATATCTGAATGTGATACCAGCTTTTATCTGAATGATATCCATGTCTGTCATTGTGATGCTTTCGTATATATACATTTAGAGTCTGCGTTCAATACAGAGATCGTTTATGGCTCACATTGAGCCAGTAAAGCACCTAAATTACTGGGAACGCCTTCAAGTCTTGAACATGTACTCATTGGAGCGTAGGAGAGAGATACATGATAATATATACCTGGAAAGTACTCTAGGACTTGGTCTCAAATCTGCACACTGCCATAAGAACATACTGGAGTAAGAGATATGGGAGGAATTGTAAAATAAACCCAGTGAGGAGCAGGGGTGCGATGGGGACAAGTTTACCCAATTGTATGTTTTTTTCTGCTTTGCTATCCCTGTGCTACGATATCAGAAGCGTTAATAACCTTTTGGTTTATTTCTTGGAATACCCATGTTGAATCCAGCTTCATCTTGTTGACAGCATTTCCAAGACTTTCAAACTAGCCTTTGTCCTTTGTGTTGAGGATAAGCATTTGGCAAATGTTGCTTCAACTTTGATTGTTGCGTAGAATAATTTGACAAGGCTTTGCAGCAAGTAACACAGTGAAGTTTTTCTTCTCCAGTGATGATGATAGATGTGATTCCATATTGATTATAAGAATCAACTTACCCTCTTTTTTTGACACTCATCATAGGCTCCAAATTAAGACACATGCATATGCATATGTGTCTTACTTATCAACTTGTCTGTATTATATAGCATTTTCTTATTCACTCTGTCAGACACTGCAAAACAACGGTATCTTGGTCCAGAAAACACCTTTGACAACTTTTTCTAGTGAGAAGGGATGGATTTGAGAGAGACGTGACCTCTCAGAGATGAACTTCTTTCTTCTGCTAGTGAACTTTATCTCACCTTCGGACAGTATATGTCTATATACTGCTGCTTAAACTTCACACTGTTCCAGACTGGAGCAAAACTCTTCTCCAGGCTGAGGGACTGATCACCTCAAAATTATGCCTTCAGGGGTGGTGGACTGATTACATCGTCTTCACATCTCTACTGCTTCTGCTAAACTCTTCTGTATTCTACTGCAGAAGCCTACTGTGTAGGTGAAACGTTTCGGAATAAAGATACCTAATTGTTGCATTTGTGTCTTACTTATCAAGAATAAATTAATCAAAAAGTCAAATATTTATCTTTATTTTTAACTGAATCTGTGATATTCAATAATTAATCTACATAACATCACACTTTGTTGAGTAGTGGTCCCAGTTCTCCTGAAACACCCTAAAGGTTTTCCAGGGGGATATTCCCCCTGGTTGAGAATCCCTGCCCTAAACCCAAACAACATTTCATTCACTATACAAGAGACATCACCCATAAAAGTGATGCCGTTCAATTTTTTTTTATTTCAAACAGAGAGAAGCGCTAAACTCAGAGGTCCTCTAGCAGCTGGGAAATAAGCTTCAGATTTTCAACCCTCGTGTATGGTAACTTGGGGCAAATTCTTACGTCTTATACTCCCAAGAGTATTAACTTACATTACTTCCTCTTGTGGGGGAATTAATAACAGATAATTCTCTTGGAATTATTACCTCTAATATTCTCAAAGACAGTAAATTATTTCTCATTATGATCAAGGTCGTGTTCCATATCACAGATACAATATTCACATCTATATATTACTATTACTTAGTGACCCCTTTCTACCTACAAGAAATGTTCTTTCTCACGAAAATGCAATAACACAATTGCAAATAAATAAATAAATAAATAAATGAATAATAATAATAATAATAATAATAATAATAATAATAATAATAATAATAATAATAATAATAATAATAAATGATACAGAGCTCAGTGTTATCTATGGTTCATGGCACTCTGGTGAGTTCACACCAGCTCGGTGATCTCACTCCATCTTAGTTACTCCATCCCCTCATTCCAGTTTTTCTTCCAGTCCTCGCTGCTTTCTTTCTAGTCCTGACGACTTTCTTTCTTGTCCTGACGTATTTCGTTCTTATCCTGGCCATCCATACAGGGTACAGAACTTGTCGCGGCAATGGTGTCGGGGAGGGTGATGGTGTTAGGGAGGGTGATGATGTCTTGGTGATGGTTCGGGATGGGTGATGGTGTCGGGGAGGGTGATGGTGTCAGGGAGGGTGATGGTGTCAGG
Source organism: Cherax quadricarinatus (assembly GCF_038502225.1). Classification (NCBI taxonomy): domain Eukaryota; kingdom Metazoa; phylum Arthropoda; class Malacostraca; order Decapoda; family Parastacidae; genus Cherax; species Cherax quadricarinatus. Next base: position 9,817,865 of record NC_091343.1, on the reverse strand, counting down.
GAGGGTGATGGTGACAGGGAGGGTGATGGTGTCGGGGAAGGTGATGGTGTGTCGAGGATGATGGGGATGATGGTGTCGGGAAAAGTGATGGTGTCGTGGAGGGTGATGGTATCGGGAAGGGTGATGGTGTCGGGGAGGGTGATGGTGTCGGGGAGGGTGATGGTGTCGGGGAGGGTGATTGTGTCGGGGAGGGTGATGGTATCGGGAAGGGTGATGGTGTCGGGGAGGGGCTTGGTGTCGGGGAGAGTCATGGTGTCGGGGAGGGTCATTGTGTCAAGGAGGGCAGTGGTGTCGGGGAGGGGCTTGGTTTCGGGGAGTCATGGTGTCGGGTAGTCATGGTAGCGGGGAGGGGCTTGGTGTCGGGGAGAGTCCTGGTAGCGGGGAGAGTCATGGTGTCGGGTAGAGTCATGGTAGCGGGGAGGGGCTTGGTGTCGGGGAGAGTCCTGGTAGCGGGGAGGGGCTTGGTGTCGGGAAGAGTCCTGGTAGCGGGGAGGGGCTTGGTGTCGGGGAGAGTCATGGTGTCGGGTAGTCATGGTAGCAGGGAGGGGCTTGGTGTCGGGGAGAGTCATGGTGTCGGGTAGTATGGTAGCAGGGAGGGGCTTGGTGTCGGGGAGAGTCATGGTGTCGGGTAGAGTCATGGTAGCGGGGAGGGGCTTGGTGTCGGGGAGAGTCATGGCAGGTCCTTATCAAAACGACCTCTACCTAAAGCTACCCAAGAAATAACTCCATTTTAATGTTCAATCTGTCAGACACTGCAACACACTCACCTCACTACAGTATATAAGCCACGTCTACGGGTGACCTGTACTTAACTCTGTGAAGAAGAGTCTTGTGTGCTCCCGTGGACTGAACCAAGATGCCCTCCATCGAGCAACTTTACCAGCAACTTAAGGAAGAATTGAGGGTAGCGATGATGGAGATACGGCGATTGACCGAGGAAAACAAGAGGATTCGTAGTAGTCCTCCTGTTTCGAGTCCTCAGTTCAAGAAGGGATCGTGGTCAGTGGCTGGACAGCAGGTGACGACGAAGTTGACGATCAAGAAGACGAATGGAAAGCCAGAAATGATGAAGAAGAAAGAGACTGCTGTGGAAACTAATGTGAAAACCTCCAATGCATTCTCGGTGCTACCCGACGAATGTGAGTCGAGTACTGGGATCGACACGACGAACGACAACAAGGAAGGTAAGAATATTGTTGTTGTTGGGGACAGCCAGGTTAGATACATGGATAGGGCATTCTGCTTGAAGGACAGGAGTAGGAGACAGAGGGTTTGCTTTCCTGGGGCTGGGATGGAGGACATTGTTAGCCGGCTTGACAACATCATGAACGGTAATGGGATCAATCCTATTATTTGCCTCAGTGCTGGAGGCAATGATGTAGGCAAGCGTAGAAGCGAGGATTTAGTTAGAAAGCTCAGGACAGCTATAGACATAATTAGGAAGAAGGTGGGCGCCCTGTTATAGGTGGCATTTTGCCAAGAAGAGGTGTTGGTAATGAATGGTTGTCCAGAGAAATTGGTATTCATTGTTGGCTGGATAAACACTGTAAGGATAATGCAGTACCATTCACTGACAACTGGGACAACTTCTTTGGCCGAAATGACATGTATGCCAGGGATGGGGTTCACTTATCCAGGGCAAGTGTGGGTTTTCTTGCTAACTCAGCTGAGGGGGTTGTTAGGACTTTAAACTAGGATTAGTTAGAGGTATGGGTTTAGAAATGATAAATAATGAGTATGGATATATTGACTTATGCTTTGATATTAGGAATCTTAATAGTAACTGTCATGGAGTAACTCTGGGTAATGATAATTTAAGAAATTGAGTAAAAACGAAGATCAATAGGAAAAATGTGCAGAAGAAAAAACATATGATGGTATTTTATGCAAACAGTCGAAGTGCAAGAAATAAAATTAATGAACTACGTTTGGTAGCATGTGCTGGGAACTTTGATATCATTGCATTAACTGAAACGTGGTATGATTTAAAGAGTCGGGATATGACTGCTGAGTGTAATATTGTTCAATGTGGATAGATGTAATGGGAAGGGGGGAGGAGTTGCATTGTATGTTCGAGAAAATATTAATTGTTGCATAAAAACAGGTATAAAAATAGATGGAGCAGTAACAGAGTCTGTTTGGGTAGAGTTCGTGGAGGGTCAAGAAAAACTAATTCTAGGTGTAATATACCGACCTCCAGGCTTGGATCACGATAGAGGGAGACTTCTTTGGGACGAAATTGTTAGGGCTTCTGGACACAGTAACATAGTCATAGTAGGGGACTTTAACTTTAGTCAAATTGACTGGAATTCTTTGACAGGTAATCTAGAGTCCAGTGACTTTATGGAAACAGTTCAGGACTGTTTTCTGAAACAGAGCGTAACTGAGCCTACCTGGGGTAATAATTTGCTATACCTAGTCCTGTCAAATAATATATCTTTATTTACTACAAGTACATGTACAAGGTATACAGTCCTAGCTGACAACAATGACATACTACTATATAGAAACTCCCTTGTTATGCTCTGCATTTCGGGCAAATTAGGTCAGTGTCCCAGGATCACCAACTAACACCCAGGTACCCATTTTACTGATGGGGAACATAGACAACAGGTGGAAAGAAACACGTCCAATGATTCTACTCTGGCTGGGAATCGATCCCAGGCCCTCGCCGTGTGAAGCGAGAGCGTTAGCCACCAGGCCACCAGAGCCCTGGTGAATAATCCGGAGATCACTGAAGAGCTTGGCACAAGTGATCACAAATCCATCACTTTTAGCATTAATTGGGAATGCAAGAATAATGATAATACAGTAAAAATCCCTGATTTTCGTTCTGCCGATTATAATGGACTTACGGAACATCTGTCTAATCTTGATTGGGGTTATCTAGCTAATGATTTTATTGACGATAATCATACTTATGAACATGAAGGGATCTGCTTTTATGATTGTTTTCTAATAACGTACACAGTGCCCAGAGTATATACATTCCCCAGAGAGAAATTAGGTCTAATAATAACGATCCCAAATGGGTTAACAGGAGGCTAAAGCATCTATTAGGGGAGGGGAGAAAAAAGGAATTTATAGGCTCATCAGAAGAGGAGAGGTTAACCTTACTGACCAATATGTTCAGCTTAAAAGAGAAGTAAAAAAGGCAATTAGAAAGGCTGAACGTGACTATGAAATTAGAGTTGCTAATGAATCAAAGACTAATCCAAAGGGGTTCTTTCAAGTGTATAGGACGAAGGTGAAGGAAAAAGTAGGACCTCTGAAAACTGGGAATGGACAGCTGACAGATAATGAACTGGAAATGTGTTCCTTATTTAATGACTATTTTTTGTCAGTTTTTACACAGGAAGATGTAAATGAAATTCCAATAATTAACAATTATTTAGTTCCTGATGAATTTAAGTTAACTAATATTACTGTCACGAGGGACATGGTTATTAAACAGATAGACAAACTGAAGCAAAATAAGTCCCCGGGACCCGATGAGTTGTTTTCCAGGGTACTTAAGGAATGCAAGATGGAGCTTAGTCAGCCATTAATTAACGAGTGTATTCAATGCGTCCATCCTTACCGGTGTTGTGCCAGAGTTGTGGAAGATGGCTAATGTGGTTCCTATATTCAAATCAGGGCATAAGTCCACTCCTTCAAATTACCGTCCAATAAGCCTGACATCTATAGTGGGCAAGTTATTAGAATCAATTATAGCTGACATTATCAGAAGTCACCTTGAAGAGCATAACTTGATAAATGAATCTCAGCATGGATTCACAAGAGGTCGTTCCTGCCTGACAAACTTGCTGACGTTCTTCAATAGAACATTTGAGGCAGTTGACAGTGATAAGGAATATGACATTGTTTATTTGGATTTTAGTAAAGCCTTCGATAGAGTACCTCACAAGAGACTCTTAAGAAAAGTGGCAGCTCATGGTATAGGAGGTAAAGTTCTAGCATGGATTGAGGCATGGCTTACCAATAGAGAGCAGAGAGTTACCATTAATGGAGTGAAATCTGAATGGGGATTAGTCACTAGTGGCGTTCCAAATGGATCAGTTTTAGGCCCTCTCTTGTTCATAATTTACATTAATGACCTTGATGAAGGGATTACTAGTGACATGAGTAAGTTTGCTGATGATGCAAAGATAGGCCGCATAATTCACTCTGAGGGGGATATCAATGAACTCCAGGACGATTTGGACAAATTAATGTCTTGGTCTGAAAAATGGCAGATGAAGTTCAATGTGGATAAGTGTAAGGTACTTGCCCTTGGTAATGAAAATAACCCTCGAAGCCATAATCTAGGTGAAGTAGAGCTTGATCATACAGAATGTGAAAAAGACTTGGGAGTCATGGTAAGCAGAAATCTAAAGCCAAGACAGCAGTGCCTTAGTGTGCGCAACAAGGCCAACAGATTACTTGGATTTATCTCAAGAAGTATAAGTAACAGAAGTCCAAAAGTTATTTTACAGCTCTATACATCACCAGTGAGGCCTCATTTAGATTATGCTGCTCAGTTTTGTTTCCCTTACTACAGGATGGACATAGACTCATTAGAGAACATGCAGAGAAAAATGACTAAAATGATTTACTGTGTAAGGAACCTCCCGTATGAAGATAGACTTAAAGCCTTAAATCTCCACTCTCTGGAGAGGCGTAGAATGAGGGGAGATATCATTGAAGTGTATAAATGGATGACAGGCATAAACAAGGGAGATATTAATAAAATACTGAGGGTATCGAACCAGGTAAGAACTAGAAATAATGGATATAAGTTGGATAAATTTAGATTTAGAAAGGACATAGGTAAGTACTGGTTTTCTAACAGAGTTGTAGATGCGTGGAACAGTCTTCCAAGTGGGGTGATAGAGGCTAGGACCTTGGGTAGCTTTAAGAAGAGACTGGACAAATATATGAGTTGGAGGGGCTGGGTTTGATTGGTGTCATGGGGTACGGGAGTTATTTCTTGGGTAGCTTTAGGGAGAGGTCGTTTTGATAAAAACCTGCCTCGTATGGGCCAGTAGGCCTTCTGCAGTGTTCCTACATTCTTATGTTCTTAGATTATACACCTCTCTGTCATCTTAGCTTCTTAACAGGAAAACTCCTGAAAATAAAAAAAAAATAAAAATTGAACAGCCATTTTTCCAAAACTTTCTAAAAATCCTTTCTAGGTGAAGGTTCTAATTACCTTTATCTCTTGGTCAGAGAGACGTTTATCTCCTACTTCCCCCTGTGAAATGTTTATGGTGGTGGTGTTATCACCCCACTTGTTGTATTGACATTACTTATCTTAATGATAAACGTATGGAAAGTGTGAGTAATCTTGAATAAACACACATCAAAAGCTGTGTTGTGGAGGTTGAGTAAAGTGTTCTTGGTAATGACAGCTGGCGTTGGAGAGTTGGTGTGAGCACCCTTGGTACGTACTCACAGCTGGTGTTTGAGAGCTGGTGTATATTCTTGATGTATACTCGCAGCTGGTGCCGGAAAGTTGTGTTCTTTACTAGTTAAATCAGTTGAAGCTCGTAAATAATAGTTTCCCGGTCAATGTGATCACAAGCAGTATCAGAATCGATTCCTATGTTCTACAACTCGCTACCCCCATGACCCCCCTCCTCTTCCTAGCCCCTCCATATTACACTCCTCCCCCTGACCCCCCCTCCTCTTCCTAGCCCCCTCCTCCCAATGAACCCCTCCTCTCCCTAGCCCCCTCCATCTTACAAGTCTTCCCATGAATCCTCTCCACCTCATGCCTTTTCACTTCCCCAGTCACTCACATCTCCATTACGTCCCTTCCCCTCGCTCTTTCCCTTCTCTCTCATCCCTCATCTAGCACCCTCACGTGACACCCTCACCCCTGCAGCTGCTGGTCACAGATAAGGGTGTTAAAGTTTCTTTTGGGGGGATTGTGGGCAGTGTCCAGTCTCTCGGAGGCTTATCTGGAGGAGGGAAGAACATCCTCTATTCTCCCATGATCCTCAACTCTCCCAAGATGATCCTTAATTCTACCAGGCCTTAATTCATTGCGGGTGTGAGTTAAGAAATTGCTCTTAAGATCACCGCTGCTTAAGCCGGTAGGAGACTTGGACCTGCCTCGCACCAGTAGGCCTTCTGCAGTGTTCCTTCGTTCTTATGTTCTTATGTTCTTATGATCACCGCTGCTCGACCTACACTGATTAAGACTTGCAATAAGGCTCGGCTAAACTCGCAGTAAGGCTCGACCGACTCTCTCTACGGCTTTTCCGTCTGGCTGTTGGGTTCGATTTAAAAGGCTTGACCAATTTGCCATAAAGTTCGATAGAATCTTACAAAGGCTCGATCGGCATGAAGTAAGGTTCACCCGCTTTGCAGAATTCCTCAGTAAGCAATGAGATTAATGTGAAAAGAGACGAAAACGCCCTTAATGCAATGAAGGTAACCGAGACGGCATGTTTCGTCAGGCGAGTTAATCATCACACGACGCTGTGACGCTGTGTTTGTGATCACGGGAGACTGACGCACGAGACGCTGTTCGTGATCACCGGAGACTGACACACGAGACGCTGTTCGTGATCACCGGAGACTGACACACGAGACGCTGTTCGTGATCACCGGAGACTGACACACGAGACGCTGTTCGTGATCACCGGAGACTGACACATGAGACCCTGTGTTCGTGATCACCGGAGACTGACGCATGAGACGCTGTGTTCGTGATCACCGGAGACTGACGCATGAGACGCTGTGTTAGTGATCACCGGAGACTGACACACGAGACGCTGTTCGTGATCACCGGAGACTGACACATGAGACCCTGTGTTCGTGATCACCGGAGACTGACGCATGAGACGCTGTGTTAGTGATCACCGGAGACTGACAAGCGAGACGCTGTTCGTGATCACCGGAGACTGACGCACGAGACGCTGTTCGTGATCACCGGAGACTGACACATGAGACCCTGTGTTCGTGATCACCGGAGACTGACGCATGAGACGCTGTGTTCGTGATCACCGTCTGGTACCTTCTGTTAAGTTCACGGTAGAGCGTGAAATGAATAACGTTGTAATCTATAGCGTCAACAGAAGATTCAAATTTACAATTTACAGGAAGACCACCAATGTGTTGTCCTGCCTTCATTATTATTCCAATCATGAATCTAGGGTTAAAGAGGAATATTTTCCTTACATTGTTTCTGAGAGCTTTGTGTATCTGCAGTTCTGAGCAATTAGAAGATGAAATCAAGAAAATATTTAACATAGCTACAAAACTGAGATACCCCAGTGATTATGTTGAGATGGCCGTACTGTCAGCTAGGAAGACTTTCTACAGGACTGAACCTAAGAAAACGCCTCTCAGGAAAAATGTATTGGTCTTGCCATACAGTGACAATTTGGTCTGCCTGCATGAGGCACTAAAACACGGACAGTGAAACAAAGATTGATTAAAAACACTCTTCCTAATAATGTGGGTGGTATCTACAAGGTCCCATGCGCCCTTCACCCACTCATGCATTGGTCAGACAGGTAAACCTCTAGAAACTAGATTATCCTAACACCAGTACTCAATCGGGACAGGCCAGGTATTGGGTACAGTTATCTGGGCTGCCTCCCAGATAACTGTACCCAACAGTTTCATCATGGAAAAAAAAAATGATAGGAATGCCATATATAACTCAAATTATGGGCTGTACAAACGCGATAGTTATTTAGTGGAGTCTGTTGTCCACAGCCTTAAACAACAATGTTATACAAAAGCGCAGGATTGCTCTTTATGCCAGGGAATTTCATGATGTTTCCGTTATGTTCGACCTGAGTCTGCAAACTGAACATCATGGTACGCCTGTAGTGAACGTCGATATAATATATAACACCTTGTTAAGTCTGTCGTAAACGTCGATATTTAACATGTTAGGTCTGCCGTGACCATGGATATAACCCACCAGCTACTACTGCATACAGGTATCGTAATGCTACAGGTGCTGTAGGTGGTGTGCTGCAGTACACTGCAACCTGAGTGATATAACATCAATATTAAGGAAATAGGCATGGGGGGTCATTTAGGTATGGGTGCACATGTATGGTCATTCTAGGATAGCCAAAAAGATAAGTAGAGTGACCTATTGAGGTCCTAACCCGTTTAAGTACAGCGGTACAAGGTACACATAGTTGACTGCAATTAGTTAAGTGGTTTACTGAATTAGCTTGTTAGTAATATTATAATAATAATGATAGCGGATGATAGTGGATAATGATAGTAATGGTGTTGAAAAGAACTTCAGAAATTGCCTAGTTATTATAAGAAAGAAAAGCCTGAATAGTAAAAGTCACACAGACATATTAATTGACAGAGTATTTCCTGAATATTCTGTAACGTTGTACTACCGGTTGACAAAAAGAGGGATTTATCCCTTCTATTTCATTTGAAGGTTGTTCACATTAGCTGCATTCTGTATGTTAATGATCCACTTTTGTAATGCAACTTCTCACGTCACACGACTTGTCCTAGCGGTTAGAAGCTTAGGGCTGGCTATTAACTATCTCCTATTTATTTTACCTCATGCTATCTGCAAACTGTGGGGCCTACTCCACCCGACCCCATATGGGATGGGAGTGTGGGGGGATCGGTGTATGGTTGGCATTCCGCTGGGCCTCTCTCCCTCAGTCATATATTGGCTGGTGCCACCGTGCTACCATGTTCTGAAAAACTTACCTTATTTCTCCTGTTGCTGCCCTTGCAAACATTGCACAGCTCCTGATGACGCACTAAGAAGTGTGAAAGTACTTGAGCTGAAGATTTCCACCCTCTGTGGCTTGTCTTGCATTGTTAAGATCGCCTATCTTTACCTTATATATATATATATATATATACACACACATATATATATATATATATATATATATATATATATATATATATATATATATATATATATATATATATATATATATATATATATATATATAGATAAGTTTACAATAATTTAATAATAAACACAATGAAATATATATTTTTTTGCTAGCTTCAGAATGATTTTTGCGAAATTATTGCATACACAAATTTTCGCTTGCCTTATTCGTCAACAAGTGGGTTGCTGTTTAGGTCAAAACAGCAGGTTTACATATTCGGCACGATATATATTATAGGTTTATAGATGTATCTGAATGAAACATTAGGTGTCATCCTCGTGCGTTAATTAGCAGAGATGACATTGGATATTATCTATCATCCCCGACGTAAACACCTTCACTGTCATCTGCTGAAACTTAAGCATTTATTAATGTGATATCTGTGACTCGTAGAGAAAAATCGGCAGTACACGAGCAGCAGTGTACCCACACGCCACAAACAGCAGTACATGAACACAACAATACACAGCATACTGTTACCCACACACGCCAACACCAGCTGCACAGACTTTTCTTCGAGAAGTTCATGCAACTAAAATTTATTTCATTAAATCTCATTTTGCCTCATTAGCAGTGTTCAGCCACCTGTCTCGTGCACCTGATGAAGATCTCAGCTGGAGACCGAAACACGCTTTATTGAAATTATTTTTCATAAGTCTCAGTCTCAGTCTCAGTCTCAGTCTGTCTGTCTGTCTGTCTGTCTGTCTGTCTGTCTCTCTCTCTCTCTCTCTCTCTCTCTCTCTCTCTCTCTCTCTCTCTCTCTCTTTCTCTCTTTCTCTCTCTCTCTCTCTCTCTCTCTCTCTCTCAATGTATATATATATATATATATATATAAGTAGTGAAAATTTCCACTGGGGGGCTCCTTCCGGTTTAGGGCCTTCCACTGGGAGGCTCCTTCCGGTTTAGGCCTTCCACTGGACGGTGTATCCGGTCTAGGACCAGCAGCTGGAGGGTCACCTTTTCACACCTAGGTGTTACTTCCGGTTTTGACCTTGACCTCGCCCTCGAGACTACCTCACCCTTGACCCCCCCAACCAGTACCCCCGCCCCACGACCCCCCCCTTCGCGACCCCCGCCCCGCGCGCCCGCGCGCCCGCCCGCGCGCCCGCCCGCGCGCCCGCCCGCGCGCCCCGCCCCGCCCGCGCGCCCGCCCGCGCCTTCTGCTGCGCCTTCTGCAGCGTCATCCGGATCGCCCCCGCGCCTCGAATTTTTTTTCTTATGATCTCCTCGGATCAAGTTTTTAAGGTTCCCCCTCTCACTTTCACCCCCATCCCAAAATTTCTCGATATTACCAAGTTTTTGGATTCCCCCCTATGGGGGTTTCGAAATTCTCCATCTCCTTGGATCAAGGTTTTTTTTGGATTGTCCCTCCTTCCACCCCCCAATCCCAAAAATTTCTCAATATTACCAAGTTTTTGGATTCCCCCCTATGGGGTTTTCGAAATTCTCCAATTCCTTGGATCAAATTTTTGGGTACCCCTCCTTTCACCCCAAATTTTCTCGACAATACCATGACTCCATCTCCTCGGATCAAATTTTTGAGGTTCCCCCTCTCACTTTCACCCCCCATCCCAAAATTTCTCGAAATCAAATTCTCCATCTCCTTGGATCAAGTTTTTTGGGTACCCCTCCTTTCACCCCAAATTTTCTCGACAATACCATGACTCCATCTCCTCGGATCAAGTTTTTTGGATCCCCCCTATGGGGTTTTCGAAATTCTCCATCTCCTTGGATCAAATTTTTGGATTACCCCTCTCACTTTCACTCCCACCCCAAAATTTCTCGATAATACCAAGACTCCATCTCCTTGGATCAAGTTTTTTGGATTCCCCACTCTGGGGGTAAGCATGCTTACTACAGGTCTAAACATCTTCCCCTTATTATTTTAAAATGAACTAAAACCTTCCTCTCATTAAGTTAAATGAACTAAAAAAAAAAAAAAAAGCGTGTTTACTCGGCGGTCAGTGACGTCACACATACAAGCTAAATCTTGTCGACTTACCCCTATGTCAGTGACGTCACGCACACAGGCTGAATCATGACGACCCTTTAGTTCATTAAAGTTAATAAGGGGATATAGTACCTACATCATAGGGAAAACATTTTCATCATCAGAAAGTCACATTTTTTGTTTCGTTAATACCCACAACAATCCAACAATTTCTTTACAACACAAGTCTAGACATTTTTTTAACTATTTCATCTCAGGTCACTCCCCCCCCACGAAGTAACCTCCTCCCCACCCTCCCGAACCCTCACACTCCAACCAACACCTCACAATTTTCACTCATAACCCCCAATTTTTCTCGTTTTAACCCTTTTAGTTCATTAAAGTTAATAAGGGGATACAGTACATCAGAAAGTCACCACAACACTTATAACCACTTTTCGATAAATTCACTAGTCACAATTTTACATATTACGAAGTTAAATACGCACTTTTACTTTGAACACCTTCAAAACACTCTCTTAAATCATTTGAATACTCACAAAAATACCTTTATACATTTCCAAACAACACTGAAATACTCCAAAACATCATTCGAACACCCCCAAAATCACCTCTGAATACTCCCAGAACACCTTCATAAGTACTCTTGCACATCATTTGAACACCTTCATAAGTACTCTCATAATCATTTGTACACCTTCAAAAAACACCTTTGAATACTCACATAAACACCCTTGAACACCTTCAAAACACCTTTGAATAACCTCAAAACACCTTTGAACACCTTCAAAACACCCTTGAACACCCTTGATCACCTTCAAAAAAAACAACATTTGAACACACTCAAAACACCTTTGAACACCTTTGAACATTTCCAAACAACACTGAAACACTTCCAAAAACACCATTTGAGTACTCCCAAATACACCACTGAATACTAAAACACCACGGTTTTTGGATTCCCCCCTATGGGGTTTTTCGAAATTCTCCATCTCCTCAGATCAAATTTTTTGGGTACCCCTCCTTTCACCCCCACCCCCAAACAATTTCTCGAAATCAAATTCTCCATCTCCTTGGATCAAGTTTTTTTGGGTACCCCTCCTTTCACCCCAAATTTTCTCGACAATACCATGACTCCATCTCCTCGGATCAAGTTTTTTGGATCCCCCCTATGGGGTTTTCGAAATTCTCCATCTCCTTGGATCAAATTTTTGGATTACCCCTCCCACTTTCACCCCAAATTTTCTCGACAATACCATGACTCCATCTCCTCAGATCAAATTTTTAAGGTTCCCCCTCCCTCCTTCCACCCCCCATTCCCAAAAATTTCTCGATAATACAAGTTTTTGGATTCCCCCCCCCCTATGGGGGTTTTGAATTTCTTATGATCACCTTGGATCAAATTTTTGGATTACCCCTCCCACTTTCACCCCACCCCCCCAACCTCAAATTTTTCTCGATAATACCAAGTTTTTGGATTCCCTCCTATGGGGTTTTCGAAATTCCTCGGATCAAAGTTTTTGGAATCCCCCCTCTGGGGGTAAGCATTCAAAATAGACTCCTCCTATGGGGGCATGCTTACTACAGGTCTAAACATCTTCCCCTTATTATTTTAAAATGAACTAAAAGTTTCCGCTCATTAAGTCAAATGAACTAAAAGTTTCCTCTCATTAAGTTAAATGAACTAAAAAAAGCGTTTACTCGGCGGTCAGTGACGTCACGCGCACACAGGTTGAATCAGGTCGGTCCTTTTAGTTCATTCAAGATAATAAGGGAACATAGTAGTGACGTCACGTGATGACCGCGCACACAGGTTGAATCTTGTCTACCCTTTTACCCACCCTCCCAAACCCTCACACTCCAACCAACACCTCACAATTTTCACTCATAACCCCCAATTTTTTCTCGTTTTAACCCTTTTAGTTCATTAAAGTGGGGCACACTACATCAGAAAGTCACCACATCGCTTACATCCACTTTCGTTAAATTCACTACTCACAATTTTACATATTACGAAGTTAAATACGCACTTTTACTTTGAACATCTTCAAAACACTCTCATAAATCATTTGAATACTCACAAAAAATACCTTTATACATTTCCAAACAACACTGAAATACTCCAAAAACATCATTCGAACACCCCCAAATCATCTCTGAATACTCCCAGAACACCTTCATAAGTACTCTTGCACATCATTTGAACACCTTCATAAGTACTCTCTTAATCATTTGTACACCTTCAAAAAACACCTTTGAATACTCACATAAACACCCTTGAACACCTTCAAAACACCTTTGAATAACCTCAAAACACCTTTGAACACCTTCAAAACACCCTTGAACACCTTCAAAACACCCTTGAACACTCTCAAAAACAACATTTGAACACACTCAAAACACCTTTGAACATTTCCAAAACACTATTTGAGTACTCCCAAATAAGATTTGACATCTCTAATTTATCTGCACTTACACATTTCATTAAATTACAACTCATCCCCTCAGTCTCCAGACTAGGCATTTTCTCGTTTTTACCCTTTTAGTTCATTAAAGTTATTAAGGGGACACAATACATCAGAAAAAAGTCACAAAAACTAACTCAAACACTTTACTTTGAACACCCCCAAAGTACTCTCATAATCATTTGAATACTCACATAAACACCCTTGAACACCTTCAAAACACCTTTGAATATCGTTTTAAACTAATTTCATCACAACCCACTTATATCATCTTTTTTCGGTAACTCTAATTCGACTACACTACCCTCATCAATTACCAACAAATTTTACTCGTTTTAACTAATGTCATCACTGTAACCAAGATTTTCACAAAAAAAAAACTCTATGACACCTAACACACACGCACACACACACCCCACAACACCCACAATTTTCTCGTTTTAACCCTTTTAGTTCATTAAAGTTAATAAGGGGACACAGTACATCAGAAAGTCACAACAACAACATCCACAACCCACAATTTTTTCTCGTTTTAGCTAATTTCATCAGAAAAAGTCCCAACAACAACCCACTTATAACATCTTTTTTCGGTATCTCTAGTTCGACAACAACACCCACATCCCACAACACCCACGAACATTTCCAAAACACTATTTGAGTACTCCCAATTACACCACTGATTACTACTAAAACACCACTGAATTCAATCAAAACACCCTTCAACACCTTCAAAACACCCTTGAACACCTTCAAAACACTCTTGAACACCTTCAAAATCACCTTTGAACATTTCCAATCAACACTGAAACACTTCCAAAAAACACAATTTGAGTACTCCCAATTACACCACTGAATACTACTAAAACACCGCTGAATTCAATCAAAACACCCTTCAACACCTTCAAAACACCTTTGAACACCTTAAAAAAAAACAACATTTGAACACACTCAAAACACCTTTGAACACCTTTGAACATTTCCAAACAACACTGAAACACTTCCAAAAACACCATTTGAGTACTCCCAAATACACCACTGAATACTAAAACACCACTGAATACACTCAAAACACCACCAAAATCACCATAAACTAAGATCAACACCCACATCCCACAACACCCACAACCCACAACACCCACAATTTTTTCTCGTTTTATCTAATTTCATCAGAAAGTCACAACACCCACACCCCCCATTTTTTTCTCGTTTTAACCCTTTTAGTTCATTAAAGTTAATAAGGGGACACACTACATCAGAAAAAGTCCCAACAACAACCCACTTATAACATTTTTTTTCGGTATCTCTAGTTCGACAACAACACCCACAACACCCACATCCCACAACACCCATGAACATTTCCAAAACACTATTTGAGTACTCCCAATTACACCACTGATTACTACTAAAACACCGCTGAATTCAATCAAAACACCCTTCAACACCTTCAAATACCCTTGAACACCTTCAAAACACTCTTGAACACTTTTCAAAAACACCTTTGAACATTTCCAATCAACACTGAAACACTTCCAAAAACACCATTTGAGTACTCCCAATTACACCACTGATTACTACTAAAACACCGCTGAATTCAATCAAAACACCCTTCAACACCTTCAAACACCCTTGAACACACTCAAAACACCCTTCAACACCTTCAAAACACCTTTGAACACCTTCAAAACACCTTTGATCACATTCAAAACACTCTCATAATCATTTGAACACACTCAAAACACCTTTGAATAACCTCAAAACACCTTCGAACACCTTCAAAACACCCTTGAACACCCTTGATCACCTTCAAAAAAACAACATTTGAACACACTCAAAACACCTTTGAACACCTTTGA
>NC_091343.1:9767708-9797708 GCF_038502225.1 Cherax quadricarinatus | reverse complement strand
CTAGGTTAGGGATGTGTGTGTGTGTGTCTGTGTGTGTGTGTGGGGGATGTGGGATGTGGGTGATGTGGGATGTGGGTGTTGTTGTCGAACTAGAGATACCGAAAAGACGTTATAAGTGGGTTGTTTTTGTGACTTTTTCTGATGTAGTGTGGTCCCTTATTAACTTTAATGAACTAAAAGGGTTAAAACGAGAAAAAAATGGGAGGTGTGGGTGTTGTGACTTTCTGATGTACTGTGTCCCCTTATTAACTTTAATGAACTAAAAGGGTTAAAACGAGAAAAAATTGTGGGTGTTGTGGGTTGTGGGTGTTGTGGGATGTGGGTGTTGATCTTAGTTTATGGTGATTTTGGTGGTGTTTTTGAGTGTATTCAGTGGTGTTTTAGTATTCAGTGGTGTATTTGGGAGTACTCAAATGGTGTTTTTGGAAGTGTTTCAGTGTTGTTTGGAAATGTTCAAAGGTGTTCAAAGGTGTTTTGAGTGTGTTCAAATGTTGTTTTTTTGAAGGTGATCAAGGGTGTTCAAGGGTGTTTTGAAGGTGTTCGAAGGTGTTTTGAGGTTATTCAAAGGTGTTTTGAGTGTGTTCAAATGATTATGAGAGTGTTTTGAATGTGATCAAAGGTGTTTTGAAGGTGTTCAAAGGTGTTTTTGAAGGTGTTGAAGGGTGTTTTGAGTGTGTTCAAGGGTGTTTGAAGGTGTTGAAGGGTGTTTTGATTGAATTCAGCGGTGTTTTAGTAGTAATCAGTGGTGTAATTGGGAGTACTCAAATGGTGTTTTTGGAAGTGTTTCAGTGTTGATTGGAAATGTTCAAAGGTGTTTTTGAAAAGTGTTCAAGAGTGTTTTGAAGGTGTTCAAGGGTATTTGAAGGTGTTGAAGGGTGTTTTGATTGAATTCAGCGGTGTTTTAGTAGTAATCAGTGGTGTAATTGGGAGTACTCAAATAGTGTTTTGGAAATGTTCATGGGTGTTGTGGGATGTGGGTGTTGTGGGTGTTGTTGTCGAACTAGAGATACCGAAAAAAAATGTTATAAGTGGGTTGTTGTTGGGACTTTTTCTGATGTAGTGTGTCCCCTTATTAACTTTAATGAACTAAAAGGGTTAAAACGAGAAAAAAATGGGGGGTGTGGGTGTTGTGACTTTCTGATGAAATTAGATAAAACGAGAAAAAATTGTGGGTGTTGTGGGTTGTGGGTGTTGTGGGATGTGGGTGTTGATCTTAGTTTATGGTGATTTTGGTGGTGTTTTGAGTGTATTCAGTGGTGTTTTAGTATTCAGTGGTGTATTTGGGAGTACTCAAATGGTGTTTTTGGAAGTGTTTCAGTGTTGTTTGGAAATGTTCAAAGGTGTTCAAAGGTGTTTTGAGTGTGTTCAAATGTTGTTTTTTTTTAAGGTGTTGTTTTTTTTTCAAAGGTGTTCAAAGGTGTTTTGAAGGTGTTGAAGGGTGTTTTGATTGAATTCAGCGGTGTTTTAGTAGTATTCAGTGGTGTAATTGGGAGTACTCAAATTGTGTTTTTTGGAAGTGTTTCAGTGTTGATTGGAAATGTTCAAAGGTGATTTTGAAGGTGTTCAAGAGTGTTTTGAAGGTGTTCAAGGGTGTTTGAAGGTGTTGAAGGGTGTTTTGATTGAATTCAGTGGTGTTTTAGTAGTAATCAGTGGTGTAATTGGGAGTACTCAAATAGTGTTTTGGAAATGTTCGTGGGTGTTGTGGGATGTGGGTGTTGTTGTCGAACTAGAGATACCGAAAAAAGATGTTATAAGTGGGTTGTTGTTGGGACTTTTTCTGATGAAATTAGCTAAAACGAGAAAAAATTGTGGGTTGTGGATGTTGTTGTTGTGACTTTCTGATGTACTGTGTCCCCTTATTAACTTTAATGAACTAAAAGGGTTAAAACGAGAAAAATTGTGGGTGTTGTGGGGTGTGTGTGTGCGTGTGTGTTAGGTGTCATAGAGTTTTTTTTTTGTGAAAATCTTGGTTACAGTGATGACATTAGTTAAAACGAGTAAAATTTGTTGGTAATTGATGAGGGTAGTGTAGTCGAATTAGAGTTACCGAAAAAAGATGATATAAGTGGGTTGTGATGAAATTAGTTTAAAACGATATTCAAAGGTGTTTTGAAGGTGTTCAAGGGTGTTTATGTGAGTATTCAAATGATTATGAGAGTACTTTGGGGGTGTTCAAAGTAAAGTGTTTGAGTTAGTTTTTGTGACTTTTTTCTGATGTATTGTGTCCCCTTAATAACTTTAATGAACTAAAAGGGTAAAAACGAGAAAATGCCTAGTCTGGAGACTGAGGGGATGAGTTGTAATTTAATGAAATGTGTAAGTGCAGATAAATTAGAGATGTCAAATCTTATTTGGGAGTACTCAAATAGTGTTTTGGAAATGTTCAAAGGTGTTTTGAGTGTGTTCAAATGTTGTTTTTGAGAGTGTTCAAGGGTGTTTTGAAGGTGTTCAAGGGTGTTTTGAAGGTGTTCAAAGGTGTTTTGAGGTTATTCAAAGGTGTTTTGAAGGTGTTCAAGGGTGTTTATGTGAGTATTCAAAGGTGTTTTTTGAAGGTGTACAAATGATTAAGAGAGTACTTATGAAGGTGTTCAAATGATGTGCAAGAGTACTTATGAAGGTGTTCTGGGAGTATTCAGAGATGATTTGGGGGTGTTCGAATGATGTTTTTGGAGTATTTCAGTGTTGTTTGGAAATGTATAAAGGTATTTTTTGTGAGTATTCAAATGATTTATGAGAGTGTTTTGAAGATGTTCAAAGTAAAAGTGCGTATTTAACTTCGTAATATGTAAAATTGTGAGTAGTGAATTTAACGAAAGTGGATGTAAGCGATGTGGTGACTTTCTGATGTAGTGTGCCCCACTTTAATGAACTAAAAGGGTTAAAACGAGAAAAAATTGGGGGTTATGAGTGAAAATTGTGAGGTGTTGGTTGGAGTGTGAGGGTTTGGGAGGGTGGGTAAAAGGGTAGACAAGATTCAACCTGTGTGCGCGGTCATCACGTGACGTCACTACTATGTTCCCTTATTATCTTGAATGAACTAAAAGGACCGACCTGATTCAACCTGTGTGCGCGTGACGTCACTGACCGCCGAGTAAACGCTTTTTTTAGTTCATTTAACTTAATGAGAGGAAACTTTTAGTTCATTTGACTTAATGAGCGGAAACTTTTAGTTCATTTTAAAATAATAAGGGGAAGATGTTTAGACCTGTAGTAAGCATGCCCCCATAGGAGGAGTCTATTTTGAATGCTTACCCCCAGAGGGGGGATTCCAAAAACTTTGATCCGAGGAATTTCGAAAACCCCATAGGAGGGAATCCAAAAACTTGGTATTATCGAGAAAAATTTGAGGTTGGGGGGGTGGGGTGAAAGTGGGAGGGGTAATCCAAAAATTTGATCCAAGGTGATCATAAGAAATTCAAAACCCCCATAGGGGGGGGGGAATCCAAAAACTTGTATTATCGAGAAATTTTTGGGAATGGGGGGTGGAAGGAGGGAGGGGGAACCTTAAAAATTTGATCTGAGGAGATGGAGTCATGGTATTGTCGAGAAAATTTGGGGTGAAAGTGGGAGGGGTAATCCAAAAATTTGATCCAAGGAGATGGAGAATTTCGAAAACCCCATAGGGGGGATCCAAAAAACTTGATCCGAGGAGATGGAGTCATGGTATTGTCGAGAAAATTTGGGGTGAAAGGAGGGGTACCCAAAAAAACTTGATCCAAGGAGATGGAGAATTTGATTTCGAGAAATTGTTTGGGGGTGGGGGTGAAAGGAGGGGTACCCAAAAAATTTGATCTGAGGAGATGGAGAATTTCGAAAAACCCCATAGGGGGGAATCCAAAAACCTTGATCCGAGGAGATGGAGTCATGGTATTGTCGAGAAATTTTTTGGGGTTGGGGGGTGAAAGTGGGAGGGGGATCCGAGGAAGTGGAGACTTTGATATTGAGAACCCCATAGGGGGGAGTATCCAAAACTTGTATTATCGAGAAAATTTGGGGATGGGGGGTGAAAGGAGGGGTACCCAAAAAACTTGATCCGAGGAATTGGAGAATTTCGAAAAACTTGATCCGAGGAGATGGAGACTTTCGAAACCCCCATAGGGGGGAATCCAAAAACTTGGTAATATCGAGAAATTTTGGGGTGGGGGTGAAAGTGAGAGGGGGAACCTTAAAAACTTGATCCGAGGAGATCATAAGAAAAAAAATTCGAGGCGCGGGGGCGATCCGGATGACGCTGCAGAAGGCGCAGCAGAAGGCGCAGCAGAAGGCGCGGGCGGGCGCGCGGGCGGGGCGGGGCGCGCGGGCGGGCGCGCGGGCGGGCGCGCGGGCGGGCGCGCGGGCGGGCGCGCGGGGGTCGCGAAGGGGGGGTCGTGGGGCGGGGGTACTGGTTGGGGGGGTCAAGGGTGAGGTAGTCTCGAGGGCGAGGTCAAGGTCAAAACCGGAAGTAACACCTAGGTGTGAAAAGGTGACCCTCCAGCTGCTGGTCCTAGACCGGATACACCGTCCAGTGGAAGGCCTAAACCGGAAGGAGCCTCCCAGTGGAAGGCCCTAAACCGGAAGGAGCCCCCCAGTGGAAATTTTCACTACTTATATATATATATATATATATATATATATATATATATATATATATATATATATACATATATATATACATATATATACATATATGTATATATATATATATTATATATATATATATAGCCAAAATCGCAAGTTTTACCTATTCGGTCGGGCGCTGTATAATCCTACGGGTTTAGCGCTTCCCCTTTGATTATAATAATAATAATAATTTACCTATTCGGCATGACATATATTTATATATAAAATGCGTGTGATCGTATATCTGTACTCGCCTAGTTGTGGATGCAGGGGTCGAGGCATGAGTCACAGCTCCAGTGTGTGTGATTTTGTGTGTTTACGCTTAAAAATCATAATCACTTACCTAAATTGCTATTATTGGGGTCCATAACCAGTTTTCCTCACAGTGATAGTGATGATAATACTTGCCTGCTGCTGACGAGTATTATCACCTAGCTTGTGATCAGTTTGTGGCCATCACTACCCTGGCAAGGCTGGCTGGCTAGCTGGCTCCCAGCAACCCCTAGTTAAAGAATAAGTTCTTCGCAATACAACCTGAAAACTTAGGAATGGATACCTTAACGGAGACTGTGGTGGAGGCGCCTAGAGGAGGGTGAAGATCCCAGGAGAGCAGTGGAGGAGGTTGGTGGAGAATTAATCCAGGAAGGACCCCTGGAGATCCCTAGACACGCTGGAATTTTTTCAACGAGGCTGGAGGTTGCTGGTTGTTAGTAAGAATATGACGGGTCTCTGGATTTTCTTTCTACTCCCGTAGCCCTGGGTCAGGCTAGTCTGATGCTTCCCCGGTCATCCAGGCTATTACTGCTGCCAGCTTGCTGGCCAACATATCCATCACAGCCTGGTTGATCCAGCACTTGGCAGAGGTACTTGTCAGCTTTCCTCTTGAAGACTTCTACACTTGTTCCAGCAGCGTTTCTGATATCTTCTAGTAAGATATTGAATACTCTGGGCCTACGGATGATGATGCAATGTTCTCTTATTGTGCTTGCGGCGTTCCTATTTGCTTGCTTTGAAATGATCATGAAACATCCTAGATAATAGACTGTACTGAAGGATAATAGTGCTTGTGTAAGGATTACTGTAGTAATGGAAGGATTGCGGAATGTGAGGATGGATTGCGGTACGTGTGGAACGATTACGGTAGTAGTGGAAGGACTGTGGAATGTGAGGATGGATTGCGGTATGTGTGGAAGGATTAGGGTGGCAGTGGAAGGGTTATGGGATTACGGTAAGTTTAGAAGAATTATTGTACTTGGTAGGATTACGACACGTTGTTTGAAGATTATCGCTCCAGCGGGAGAATCATAGTACACTCGGGAGGATTATTTTACATAGGGCAGGATTATTGTACATGCGGGAGAGAATTATTGTACATGTGAGAGAGGATTATTGTACATGTGGGAGAGGATTATTATACATGCGGGAGAATTTTAGTGCGAAAAAGGGACCCTGATTAGTTCCTCCAGGCAGTTCCTGATCAACCAGGCTGTGCTGGTTACGTTGAAACTTCTGCCGCTGGGCATCAGTAGCCTGAAGAATTTCAGAGGTAATGACCCCTGGAACCATCAACAGGCAGCCATAGTATATAACAGATATTTTTGTAATACTTGACACAGTTCGTGATTTTAGATAATGGTCGAACCATACACATGTGCATCGCCTGGGTATCTTCATTATGAGATAAATACACACAGGTGTGAACAAGGTAACATTTATGAAGGGATTCAGGGAAACCGGTTAGCCCGACTTAACTCCTGGAGGTGGGAAGCACAGTACCTACATACTGAAGGAAAGGTGGGGATATTTGCCGTATCGGCGCGTGTCTGGCAAGACAGTGACGGAGTGATAGTGAAAGTGTTTCTTCTTTTTGGATCACCCTGCCTGGGTGGGATACGGCCGGTGTGTTAATATAGGGTGTAGTACATGTTTTATTCTTCATGGGTGATAGTTGTGTAATATTGAAATTAATTATCTTATACATGATGCGCAGTATGTCGTTCATGTGCACTTAAACTAATAAGCGAGTCAAAGACTAAGACACATGGAGTAAAACGAGCATTTATTGGGACAACGTTTTGCTCTATAATGAAAAATGCTGTCTCAGTAAAGGCTGGTTCGGCAGTAAGACTTTCACCCATGTGGGTAAATTATAGTTTGCCTGGTTACTGACACAAGCCTCAGACGAGACTTGAAACTGCCAGCACTGGATGAATGTACATGGATCGTTGTCATCGTTGGATCATTGATCTTTACTGGTGTGTAGCAGTTGGATCATTGATCTTTACTGGTGTGTGGTAGTTGGATCATTGATCTTTCTTTACTGGTGTGTGGCAGTTGGATCATTGATCTTTACTGGTGTGTGGTAGTTGGATCATTGCTCTTTCTCTACTGGTGTGTGGCAGTTGGATCATTGATCTTTACTGGTGTGTGGTAGTTGGATCATTGCTCTTTCTCTACTGGTGTATGGTAGTTGGATCATTGATCTTTCTTTACTCTTGTATGGTAGTTGGATCAGTGGTCTTTACTGGTGTGTGCTAGTTGGATCATTGATCTTTCTTTACTGGTGTGTGGTAGTTGGATCATTGTTTGCTGGTGGGATTGGGGTGTACCCGTGTGGATCAGTGTTTGCTGGTGGGATTGGAGCGTACCCACGTGGATCAGTGTTTGTTGGTAGGATTGGAGTGTACCCACGTGGATCAGTGTTTGTTGGTAGGATTGGAGTGTACCCACGTGGATCAGTGTTTGCTGGTGGGATTGGAGCGTACCCACGTGGATCAGTGTTTGCTGGTGGGATTGGAGTGTACCCACGTGGATCAGTGTTTGTTGGTAGGATTGGAGTGTACCCACGTGGATCAGTGTTTGCTGGTGGGATTGGAGCGTACCCACGTGGATCAGTGTTTGTTGGTAGGATTGGAGTGTACCCACGTGGATCAGTGTTTGCTGGTGGGATTGGGGTGTACCCGTGTGGATCAGTGTTTGCTGGTGGGATTGGAGCGTACCCACGTGGATCAGTGTTTGTTGGTAGGATTGGAGTGTACCCACGTGGATCAGTGTTTGCTGGTGGGATTGGAGCGTACCCACGTGGATCAGTGTTTGTTGGTAGGATTGGAGTGTACCCACGTGGATCAGTGTTTGCTGGTGGCATTGGAGTGTACCCAGGTGGGTCAGTGTTTGCGGTGGGATTGGAGTGTACCCACGTGGATCAGTGTTTGCTGGTGGGATTGGAGTGTACCCACGTGGATCAGTGTTTGCTGGTGGGATTGGAGTGTACCCACGTGGATCAGTGTTTGCTGGTGGGATTGGAGTGTACCCACGTGGATCAGTGTTTGCTGGTGGGATTGGAGTGTACCCACGTGGATCAGTGTTTGCTGGTGGGATTGGAGTGTACCCACGTGGATCAGTGTTTGCTGGTGGGATTGGAGTGTACCCACGTGGATCAGTGTTTGCTGGTGGGATTGGAGTGTACCCACGTGGATCAGTGTTTGCTGGTGGGATTGGAGTGTACCCACGTGGATCAGTGTTTGCTGGTGGGATTGGAGTGTACCCACGTGGATCAGTGTTTGCTGGTGGGATTGGAGTGTACCCACGTGGATCAGTGTTTGCTGGTGGGATTGGAGTGTACCCACGTGGATCAGTGTTTGCTGGTGGGATTGGAGTGTACCCACGTGGATCAGTGTTTGCTGGTGGGATTGGAGTGTACCCACGTGGATCAGTGTTTGCTGGTGGGATTGGAGTGTACCCACGTGGATCAGTGTTTGCTGGTGGGATTGGAGTGTACCCACGTGGATCAGTGTTTGCTGGTGGGATTGGAGTGTACCCACGTGGATCAGTGTTTGCTGGTGGGATTGGAGTGTACCCACGTGGATCAGTGTTTGCTGGTGGGATTGGAGTGTACCCACGTGGATCAGTGTTTGCTGGTGGGATTGGAGTGTACCCACGTGGATCAGTGTTTGCTGGTGGGATTGGAGTGTACCCACGTGGATCAGTGTTTGCTGGTGGGATTGGAGTGTACCCACGTGGATCAGTGTTTGCTGGTGGGATTGGAGTGTACCCACGTGGATCAGTGTTTGCTGGTGGGATTGGAGTGTACCCACGTGGATCAGTGTTTGCTGGTGGGATTGGAGTGTACCCACGTGGATCAGTGTTTGCTGGTGGGATTGGAGTGTACCCACGTGGATCAGTGTTTGCTGGTGGGATTGGAGTGTACCCACGTGGATCAGTGTTTGCTGGTGGGATTGGAGTGTACCCACGTGGATCAGTGTTTGCTGGTGGGATTGGAGTGTACCCACGTGGATCAGTGTTTGCTGGTGGGATTGGAGTGTACCCACGTGGATCAGTGTTTGCTGGTGGGATTGGAGTGTACCCACGTGGATCAGTGTTTGCTGGTGGGATTGGAGTGTACCCACGTGGATCAGTGTTTGCTGGTGGGATTGGAGTGTACCCACGTGGATCAGTGTTTGCTGGTGGGATTGGAGTGTACCCACGTGGATCAGTGTTTGCTGGTGGGATTGGAGTGTACCCACGTGGATCAGTGTTTGCTGGTGGGATTGGAGTGTACCCACGTGGATCAGTGTTTGCTGGTGGGATTGGAGTGTACCCACGTGGATCAGTGTTTGCTGGTGGGATTGGAGTGTACCCACGTGGATCAGTGTTTGCTGGTGGGATTGGAGTGTACCCACGTGGATCAGTGTTTGCTGGTGGGATTGGAGTGTACCCACGTGGATCAGTGTTTGCTGGTGGGATTGGAGTGTACCCACGTGGATCAGTGTTTGCTGGTGGGATTGGAGTGTACCCACGTGGATCAGTGTTTGCTGGTGGGATTGGAGTGTACCCACGTGGATCAGTGTTTGCTGGGATTGGAGTGTACCCACGTGGATCAGTGTTTGCTGGTGGGATTGGAGTGTACCCACGTGGATCAGTGTTTGCTGGTGGGATTGGAGTGTACCCACGTGGATCAGTGTTGGTGGGATTGGAGTGTACCCACGTGGATCAGTGTTTGCTGGTGGGATTGGAGTGTACCCACGTGGATCAGTGTTTGCTGGTGGGATTGGAGTGTACCCACGTGGATCAGTGTTGGTGGGATTGGAGTGTACCCACGTGGATCAGTGTTTGCTGGTGGGATTGGAGTGTACCCACGTGGATCAGTGTTGGTGGGATTGGAGTGTACCCACGTGGATCAGTGTTTGCTGGTGGGATTGGAGTGTACCCACGTGGATCAGTGTTGGTGGGATTGGAGTGTACCCACGTGGATCAGTGTTTGCTGGTGGGATTGGAGTGTACCCACGTGGATCAGTGTTGGTGGGATTGGAGTGTACCCACGTGGATCAGTGTTTGCTGGTGGGATTGGAGTGTACCCACGTGGATCAGTGTTGGTGGGATTGGAGTGTACCCACGTGGATCAGTGTTTGCTGGTGGGATTGGAGTGTACCCACGTGGATCAGTGTTGGTGGGATTGGAGTGTACCCACGTGGATCAGTGTTTGCTGGTGGGATTGGAGTGTACCCACGTGGATCAGTGTTGGTGGGATTGGAGTGTACCCACGTGGATCAGTGTTTGCTGGTGGGATTGGAGTGTACCCACGTGGATCAGTGTTGGTGGGATTGGAGTGTACCCACGTGGATCAGTGTTTGCTGGTGGGATTGGAGTGTACCCACGTGGATCAGTGTTGGTGGGATTGGAGTGTACCCACGTGGATCAGTGTTTGCTGGTGGGATTGGAGTGTACCCACGTGGATCAGTGTTGGTGGGATTGGAGTGTACCCACGTGGATCAGTGTTTGCTGGTGGGATTGGAGTGTACCCACGTGGATCAGTGTTGGTGGGATTGGAGTGTACCCACGTGGATCAGTGTTTGCTGGTGGGATTGGAGTGTACCCACGTGGATCAGTGTTGGTGGGATTGGAGTGTACCCACGTGGATCAGTGTTTGCTGGTGGGATTGGAGTGTACCCACGTGGATCAGTGTTTGCTGGTGGGATTGGAGTGTACCCACGTGGATCAGTGTTTGCTGGTGGGATTGGAGTGTACCCACGTGGATCAGTGTTTGCTGGTGGGATTGGAGTGTACCCACGTGGATCAGTGTTTGCTGGTGGGATTGGAGTGTACCCACGTGGATCAGTGTTGGTGGGATTGGAGTGTACCCACGTGGATCAGTGTTTGCTGGTGGGATTGGAGTGTACCCACGTGGATCAGTGTTTGCTGGTGGGATTGGAGTGTACCCACGTGGATCAGTGTTTGCTGGTGGGATTGGAGTGTACCCACGTGGATCAGTGTTTGCTGGTGGGATTGGAGTGTACCCACGTGGATCAGTGATTTGTACCCACGTGGATCAGTGTGGTGGGATTGGAGTGTACCCACGTGGATCAGTGTTTGCTGGTGGGATTGGAGTGTACCCACGTGGATCAGTGTTTGCTGGTGGGATTGGAGTGTACCCACGTGGATCAGTGTTTGCTGGTGGGATTGGAGTGTACCCACGTGGATCAGTGTTTGCTGGTGGGATTGGAGTGTACCCACGTGGATCAGTGTTTGCTGGTGGGATTGGAGTGTACCCACGTGGATCAGTGTTTGCTGGTGGGATTGGAGTGTACCCACGTGGATCAGTGTTTGCTGGTGGGATTGGAGTGTACCCACGTGGATCAGTGTTTGCTGGTGGGATTGGAGTGTACCCACGTGGATCAGTGTTTGCTGGTGGGATTGGAGTGTACCCACGTGGATCAGTGTTTGCTTGGAGTGTACCCACGTGGATCAGTGTTTGCTGGTGGGATTGGAGTGTACCCACGTGGATCAGTGTTTGCTGGTGGGATTGGAGTGTACCCACGTGGATCAGTGTTTGCTGGTGGGATTGGAGTGTACCCACGTGGATCAGTGTTTGCTGGTGGGATTGGAGTGTACCCACGTGGATCAGTGTTTGCTGGTGGGATTGGAGTGTACCCACGTGGATCAGTGTTT
The DNA here is from genome assembly GCF_038502225.1 of Cherax quadricarinatus. Classification (NCBI taxonomy): domain Eukaryota; kingdom Metazoa; phylum Arthropoda; class Malacostraca; order Decapoda; family Parastacidae; genus Cherax; species Cherax quadricarinatus. Next base: position 9,786,164 of record NC_091343.1, on the reverse strand, counting down.
GCTGGTGGGATTGGAGTGTACCCACGTGGATCAGTGTTTGCTGGTGGGATTGGAGTGTACCCACGTGGATCAGTGTTTGCTGGTGGGATTGGAGTGTACCCACGTGGATCAGTGTTTGCTGGTGGGATTGGAGTGTACCCACGTGGATCAGTGTTTGCTGGTGGGATTGGAGTGTACCCACGTGGATCAGTGTTTGCTGGTGGGATTGGAGTGTACCCACGTGGATCAGTGTTTGCTGGTGGGATTGGAGTGTACCCACGTGGATCAGTGTTTGCTGGTGGGATTGGAGTGTACCCACGTGGATCAGTGTTTGCTGGTGGGATTGGAGTGTACCCACGTGGATCAGTGTTTGCTGGTGGGATTGGAGTGTACCCACGTGGATCAGTGTTTGCTGGTGGGATTGGAGTGTACCCACGTGGATCAGTGTTTGCTGGTGGGATTGGAGTGTACCCACGTGGATCAGTGTTTGCTGGTGGGATTGGAGTGTACCCACGTGGATCAGTGTTTGCTGGTGGGATTGGAGTGTACCCACGTGGATCAGTGTTTGCTGGTGGGATTGGAGTGTACCCACGTGGATCAGTGTTTGCTGGTGGGATTGGAGTGTACCCACGTGGATCAGTGTTTGCTGGTGGGATTGGAGTGTACCCACGTGGATCAGTGTTTGCTGGTGGGATTGGAGTGTACCCACGTGGATCAGTGTTTGCTGGTGGGATTGGAGTGTACCCACGTGGATCAGTGTTTGCTGGTGGGATTGGAGTGTACCCACGTGGATCAGTGTTTGCTGGTGGGATTGGAGTGTACCCACGTGGATCAGTGTTTGCTGGTGGGATTGGAGTGTACCCACGTGGATCAGTGTTTGCTGGTGGGATTGGAGTGTACCCACGTGGATCAGTGTTTGCTGGTGGGATTGGAGTGTACCCACGTGGATCAGTGTTTGCTGGTGGGATTGGAGTGTACCCACGTGGATCAGTGTTTGCTGGTGGGATTGGAGTGTACCCACGTGGATCAGTGTTTGCTGGTGGGATTGGAGTGTACCCACGTGGATCAGTGTTTGCTGGTGGGATTGGAGTGTACCCACGTGGATCAGTGTTTGCTGGTGGGATTGGAGTGTACCCACGTGGATCAGTGTTTGCTGGTGGGATTGGAGTGTACCCACGTGGATCAGTGTTTGCTGGTGGGATTGGAGTGTACCCACGTGGATCAGTGTTTGCTGGTGGGATTGGAGTGTACCCACGTGGATCAGTGTTTGCTGGTGGGATTGGAGTGTACCCACGTGGATCAGTGTTTGCTGGTGGGATTGGAGTGTACCCACGTGGATCAGTGTTTGCTGGTGGGATTGGAGTGTACCCACGTGGATCAGTGTTTGCTGGTGGGATTGGAGTGTACCCACGTGGATCAGTGTTTGCTGGTGGGATTGGAGTGTACCCACGTGGATCAGTGTTTGCTGGTGGGATTGGAGTGTACCCACGTGGATCAGTGTTTGCTGGTGGGATTGGAGTGTACCCACGTGGATCAGTGTTTGCTGGTGGGATTGGAGTGTACCCACGTGGATCAGTGTTTGCTGGTGGGATTGGAGTGTACCCACGTGGATCAGTGTTTGCTGGTGGGATTGGAGTGTACCCACGTGGATCAGTGTTTGCTGGTGGGATTGGAGTGTACCCACGTGGATCAGTGTTTGCTGGTGGGATTGGAGTGTACCCACGTGGATCAGTGTTTGCTGGTGGGATTGGAGTGTACCCACGTGGATCAGTGTTTGCTGGTGGGATTGGAGTGTACCCACGTGGATCAGTGTTTGCTGGTGGGATTGGAGTGTACCCACGTGGATCAGTGTTTGCTGGTGGGATTGGAGTGTACCCACGTGGATCAGTGTTTGCTGGTGGGATTGGAGTGTACCCACGTGGATCAGTGTTTGCTGGTGGGATTGGAGTGTACCCACGTGGATCAGTGTTTGCTGGTGGGATTGGAGTGTACCCACGTGGATCAGTGTTTGCTGGTGGGATTGGAGTGTACCCACGTGGATCAGTGTTTGCTGGTGGGATTGGAGTGTACCCACGTGGATCAGTGTTTGCTGGTGGGATTGGAGTGTACCCACGTGGATCAGTGTTTGCTGGTGGGATTGGAGTGTACCCACGTGGATCAGTGTTTGCTGGTGGGATTGGAGTGTACCCACGTGGATCAGTGTTTGCTGGTGGGATTGGAGTGTACCCACGTGGATCAGTGTTTGCTGGTGGGATTGGAGTGTACCCACGTGGATCAGTGTTTGCTGGTGGGATTGGAGTGTACCCACGTGGATCAGTGTTTGCTGGTGGGATTGGAGTGTACCCACGTGGATCAGTGTTTGCTGGTGGGATTGGAGTGTACCCACGTGGATCAGTGTTTGCTGGTGGGATTGGAGTGTACCCACGTGGATCAGTGTTTGCTGGTGGGATTGGAGTGTACCCACGTGGATCAGTGTTTGCTGGTGGGATTGGAGTGTACCCACGTGGATCAGTGTTTGCTGGTGGGATTGGAGTGTACCCACGTGGATCAGTGTTTGCTGGTGGGATTGGAGTGTACCCACGTGGATCAGTGTTTGCTGGTGGGATTGGAGTGTACCCACGTGGATCAGTGTTTGCTGGTGGGATTGGAGTGTACCCACGTGGATCAGTGTTTGCTGGTGGGATTGGAGTGTACCCACGTGGATCAGTGTTTGCTGGTGGGATTGGAGTGTACCCACGTGGATCAGTGTTTGCTGGTGGGATTGGAGTGTACCCACGTGGATCAGTGTTTGCTGGTGGGATTGGAGTGTACCCACGTGGATCAGTGTTTGCTGGTGGGATTGGAGTGTACCCACGTGGATCAGTGTTTGCTGGTGGGATTGGAGTGTACCCACGTGGATCAGTGTTTGCTGGTGGGATTGGAGTGTACCCACGTGGATCAGTGTTTGCTGGTGGGATTGGAGTGTACCCACGTGGATCAGTGTTTGCTGGTGGGATTGGAGTGTACCCACGTGGATCAGTGTTTGCTGGTGGGATTGGAGTGTACCCACGTGGATCAGTGTTTGCTGGTGGGATTGGAGTGTACCCACGTGGATCAGTGTTTGCTGGTGGGATTGGAGTGTACCCACGTGGATCAGTGTTTGCTGGTGGGATTGGAGTGTACCCACGTGGATCAGTGTTTGCTGGTGGGATTGGAGTGTACCCACGTGGATCAGTGTTTGCTGGTGGGATTGGAGTGTACCCACGTGGATCAGTGTTTGCTGGTGGGATTGGAGTGTACCCACGTGGATCAGTGTTGGTGGGATTGGAGTGTACCCACGTGGATCAGTGTTGGTGGGATTGGAGTGTACCCACGTGGATCAGTGTTTGCTGGTGGGATTGGAGTGTACCCACGTGGATCAGTGTTTGCTGGTGGGATTGGAGTGTACCCACGTGGATCAGTGTTTGCTGGTGGTATTGGAGTGTACCCACGTGGATCAGTGTTTGCTGGTGGGATTGGAGTGTACCCACGTGGATCAGTGTTTGCTGGTGGGATTGGAGTGTACCCACGTGGATCAGTGTTTGCTGGTGGGATTGGAGTGTACCCACGTGGATCAGTGTTTGCTGGTGGTATTGGAGTGTACCCACGTGGATCAGTGTTTGCTGGTGGGATTGGAGTGTACCCACGTGGATCAGTGTTTGCTGGTGGGATTGGAGTGTACCCACGTGGATCAGTGTTTGCTGGTGGGATTGGAGTGTACCCACGTGGATCAGTGTTTGCTGGTGGGATTGGAGTGTACCCACGTGGATCAGTGTTTGCTGGTGGGATTGGAGTGTACCCACGTGGATCAGTGTTTGCTGGTGGGATTGGAGTGTACCCACGTGGATCAGTGTTTGCTGGTGGGATTGGAGTGTACCCACGTGGATCAGTGTTTGCTGGTGGGATTGGAGTGTACCCACGTGGATCAGTGTTTGCTGGTGGGATTGGAGTGTACCCACGTGGATCAGTGTTTGCTGGTGGGATTGGAGTGTACCCACGTGGATCAGTGTTTGCTGGTGGGATTGGAGTGTACCCACGTGGATCAGTGTTTGCTGGTGGGATTGGAGTGTACCCACGTGGATCAGTGTTTGCTGGTGGGATTGGAGTGTACCCACGTGGATCAGTGTTTGCTGGTGGGATTGGAGTGTACCCACGTGGATCAGTGTTTGCTGGTGGGATTGGAGTGTACCCACGTGGATCAGTGTTTGCTGGTGGGATTGGAGTGTACCCACGTGGATCAGTGTTTGCTGGTGGGATTGGAGTGTACCCACGTGGATCAGTGTTTGCTGGTGGGATTGGAGTGTACCCACGTGGATCAGTGTTTGCTGGTGGTATTGGAGTGTACCCACGTGGATCAGTGTTTGCTGGTGGGATTGGAGTGTACCCACGTGGATCAGTGTTTGCTGGTGGGATTGGAGTGTACCCACGTGGATCAGTGTTTGCTGGTGGGATTGGAGTGTACCCACGTGGATCAGTGTTTGCTGGTGGTATTGGAGTGTACCCACGTGGATCAGTGTTTGCTGGTGGGATTGGAGTGTACCCACGTGGATCAGTGTTTGCTGGTGGTATTGGAGTGTACCCACGTGGATCAGTGTTTGCTGGTGGGATTGGAGTGTACCCACGTGGATCAGTGTTTGCTGGTGGGATTGGAGTGTACCCACGTGGATCAGTGTTTGCTGGTGGGATTGGAGTGTACCCACGTGGATCAGTGTTTGCTGGTGGTATTGGAGTGTACCCACGTGGATCAGTGTTTGCTGGTGGGATTGGAGTGTACCCACGTGGATCAGTGTTTGCTGGTGGGATTGGAGTGTACCCACGTGGATCAGTGTTTGCTGGTGGGATTGGAGTGTACCCACGTGGATCAGTGTTTGCTGGTGGGATTGGAGTGTACCCACGTGGATCAGTGTTTGCTGGTGGGATTGGAGTGTACCCACGTGGATCAGTGTTTGCTGGTGGGATTGGAGTGTACCCACGTGGATCAGTGTTTGCTGGTGGTATTGGAGTGTACCCACGTGGATCAGTGTTTGCTGGTGGTATTGGAGTGTACCCACGTGGATCAGTGTTTGCTGGTGGGATTGGAGTGTACCCACGTGGATCAGTGTTTGCTGGTGGGATTGGAGTGTACCCACGTGGATCAGTGTTTGCTGGTGGTATTGGAGTGTACCCACGTGGATCAGTGTTTGCTGGTGGGATTGGAGTGTACCCACGTGGATCAGTGTTTGCTGGTGGGATTGGAGTGTACCCACGTGGATCAGTGTTTGCTGGTGGGATTGGAGTGTACCCACGTGGATCAGTGTTTGCTGGTGGGATTGGAGTGTAGTGCTTGCTGGTGGGATTGGAGTGTACCCACGTGGATCAGTGTTTGCTGGTGGGATTGGAGTGTACCCACGTGGATCAGTGTTTGCTGGTGGGATTGGAGTGTACCCACGTGGATCAGTGTTTGCTGGTGGGATTGGAGTGTACCCACGTGGATCAGTGTTTGCTGGTGGGATTGGAGTGTACCCACGTGGATCAGTGTTTGCTGGTGGGATTGGAGTGTACCCACGTGGATCAGTGTTTGCTGGTGGGATTGGAGTGTACCCACGTGGATCAGTGTTTGCTGGTGGGATTGGAGTGTACCCACGTGGATCAGTGTTTGCTGGTGGGATTGGAGTGTACCCACGTGGATCAGTGTTTGCTGGTGGGATTGGAGTGTACCCACGTGGATCAGTGTTTGCTGGTGGGATTGGAGTGTACCCACGTGGATCAGTGTTTGCTGGTGGGATTGGAGTGTACCCACGTGGATCAGTGTTTGCTGGTGGGATTGGAGTGTACCCACGTGGATCAGTGTTTGCTGGTGGGATTGGAGTGTACCCACGTGGATCAGTGTTTGCTGGTGGGATTGGAGTGTACCCACGTGGATCAGTGTTTGCTGGTGGGATTGGAGTGTACCCACGTGGATCAGTGTTTGCTGGTGGGATTGGAGTGTACCCACGTGGATCAGTGTTTGCTGGTGGGATTGGAGTGTACCCACGTGGATCAGTGTTTGCTGGTGGGATTGGAGTGTACCCACGTGGATCAGTGTTTGCTGGTGGGATTGGAGTGTACCCACGTGGATCAGTGTTTGCTGGTGGGATTGGAGTGTACCCACGTGGATCAGTGTTTGCTGGTGGGATTGGAGTGTACCCACGTGGATCAGTGTTTGCTGGTGGGATTGGAGTGTACCCACGTGGATCAGTGTTTGCTGGTGGGATTGGAGTGTACCCACGTGGATCAGTGTTTGCTGGTGGGATTGGAGTGTACCCACGTGGATCAGTGTTTGCTGGTGGGATTGGAGTGTACCCACGTGGATCAGTGTTTGCTGGTGGGATTGGAGTGTACCCACGTGGATCAGTGTTTGCTGGTGGGATTGGAGTGTACCCACGTGGATCAGTGTTTGCTGGTGGGATTGGAGTGTACCCACGTGGATCAGTGTTTGCTGGTGGTATTGGAGTGTACCCACGTGGATCAGTGTTTGCTGGTGGGATTGGAGTGTACCCACGTGGATCAGTGTTTGCTGGTGGGATTGGAGTGTACCCACGTGGATCAGTGTTTGCTGGTGGTATTGGAGTGTACCCACGTGGATCAGTGTTTGCTGGTGGGATTGGAGTGTACCCACGTGGATCAGTGTTTGCTGGTGGGATTGGAGTGTACCCACGTGGATCAGTGTTTGCTGGTGGTATTGGAGTGTACCCACGTGGATCAGTGTTTGCTGGTGGTATTGGAGTGTACCCACGTGGATCAGTGTTTGCTGGTGGTATTGGAGTGTACCCACGTGGATCAGTGTTTGCTGGTGGGATTGGAGTGTACCCACGTGGATCAGTGTTTGCTGGTGGTATTGGAGTGTACCCACGTGGATCAGTGTTTGCTGGTGGGATTGGAGTGTACCCACGTGGATCAGTGTTTGCTGGTGGTATTGGAGTGTACCCACGTGGATCAGTGTTTGCTGGTGGGATTGGAGTGTACCCACGTGGATCAGTGTTTGCTGGTGGTATTGGAGTGTACCCACGTGGATCAGTGTTTGCTGGTGGGATTGGAGTGTACCCACGTGGATCAGTGTTTGCTGGTGGTATTGGAGTGTACCCACGTGGATCAGTGTTTGCTGGTGGTATTGGAGTGTACCCACGTGGATCAGTGTTTGCTGGTGGTATTGGAGTGTACCCACGTGGATCAGTGTTTGCTGGTGGTATTGGAGTGTACCCACGTGGATCAGTGTTTGCTGGTGGGATTGGAGTGTACCCACGTGGATCAGTGTTTGCTGGTGGTATTGGAGTGTACCCACGTGGATCAGTGTTTGCTGGTGGTATTGGAGTGTACCCACGTGGATCAGTGTTTGCTGGTGGGATTGGAGTGTACCCACGTGGATCAGTGTTTGCTGGTGGTATTGGAGTGTACCCACGTGGATCAGTGTTTGCTGGTGGTATTGGAGTGTACCCACGTGGATCAGTGTTTGCTGGTGGTATTGGAGTGTACCCACGTGGATCAGTGTTTGCTGGTGGTATTGGAGTGTACCCACGTGGATCAGTGTTTGCTGGTGGTATTGGAGTGTACCCACGTGGATCAGTGTTTGCTGGTGGTATTGGAGTGTACCCACGTGGATCAGTGTTTGCTGGTGGGATTGGAGTGTACCCACGTGGATCAGTGTTTGCTGGTGGTATTGGAGTGTACCCACGTGGATCAGTGTTTGCTGGTGGGATTGGAGTGTACCCACGTGGATCAGTGTTTGCTGGTGGTATTGGAGTGTACCCACGTGGATCAGTGTTTGCTGGTGGGATTGGAGTGTACCCACGTGGATCAGTGTGTACCCACGTGGATCAGTGTTTGCTGGTGGGATTGGAGTGTACCCACGTGGATCAGTGTTTGCTGGTGGGATTGGAGTGTACCCACGTGGATCAGTGTTTGCTGGTGGGATTGGAGTGTACCCACGTGGATCAGTGTTTGCTGGTGGGATTGGAGTGTACCCACGTGGATCAGTGTTTGCTGGTGGGATTGGAGTGTACCCACGTGGATCAGTGTTTGCTGGTGGTATTGGAGTGTACCCACGTGGATCAGTGTTTGCTGGTGGTATTGGAGTGTACCCACGTGGATCAGTGTTTGCTGGTGGTATTGGAGTGTACCCACGTGGATCAGTGTTTGCTGGTGGTATTGGAGTGTACCCACGTGGATCAGTGTTTGCTGGTGGGATTGGAGTGTACCCACGTGGATCAGTGTTTGCTGGTGGTATTGGAGTGTACCCACGTGGATCAGTGTTTGCTGGTGGTATTGGAGTGTACCCACGTGGATCAGTGTTTGCTGGTGGTATTGGAGTGTACCCACGTGGATCAGTGCTGGTGGTATTGGAGTGTACCCACGTGGATCAGTGTTTGCTGGTGGGATTGGAGTGTACCCACGTGGATCAGTGTTTGCTGGTGGTATTGGAGTGTACCCACGTGGATCAGTGTTTGCTGGTGGTATTGGAGTGTACCCACGTGGATCAGTGTTTGCTGGTGGTATTGGAGTGTACCCACGTGGATCAGTGTTTGCTGGTGGGATTGGAGTGTACCCACGTGGATCAGTGTTTGCTGGTGGTATTGGAGTGTACCCACGTGGATCAGTGTTTGCTGGTGGTATTGGAGTGTACCCACGTGGATCAGTGTTTGCTGGTGGGATTGGAGTGTACCCACGTGGATCAGTGTTTGCTGGTGGGATTGGAGTGTACCCACGTGGATCAGTGTTTGCTGGTGGGATTGGAGTGTACCCACGTGGATCAGTGTTTGCTGGTGGGATTGGAGTGTACCCACGTGGATCAGTGTTTGCTGGTGGTATTGGAGTGTACCCACGTGGATCAGTGTTTGCTGGTGGTATTGGAGTGTACCCACGTGGATCAGTGTTTGCTGGTGGGATTGGAGTGTTCCCACGTGGATCAGTGTTTGCTGGTGGTATTGGAGTGTACCCACGTGGATCAGTGTTTGCTGGTGGTATTGGAGTGTACCCACGTGGATCAGTGTTTGCTGGTGGGATTGGAGTGTACCCACGTGGATCAGTGTTTGCTGGTGGTATTGGAGTGTACCCACGTGGATCAGTGTTTGCTGGTGGATCATTGGAGTGTACCCACGTGGATCAGTGTTTGCTGGTGGTATTGGAGTGTACCCACGTGGATCAGTGTTTGCTGGTGGTATTGGAGTGTACCCACGTGGATCAGTGTTTGCTGGTGGGATTGGAGTGTACCCACGTGGATCAGTGTTTGCTGGTGGGATTGGAGTGTACCCACGTGGATCAGTGTTTGCTGGTGGGATTGGAGTGTACCCACGTGGATCAGTGTTTGCTGGTGGGATTGGAGTGTACCCACGTGGATCAGTGTTTGCTGGTGGGATTGGAGTGTACCCACGTGGATCAGTGTTTGCTGGTGGGATTGGAGTGTACCCACGTGGATCAGTGTTTGCTGGTGGGATTGGAGTGTACCCACGTGGATCAGTGTTTGCTGGTGGGATTGGAGTGTACCCACGTGGATCAGTGTTTGCTGGTGGGATTGGAGTGTACCCACGTGGATCAGTGTTTGCTGGTGGGATTGGAGTGTACCCACGTGGATCAGTGTTTGCTGGTGGGATTGGAGTGTACCCACGTGGATCAGTGTTTGCTGGTGGGATTGGAGTGTACCCACGTGGATCAGTGTTCTCGTTGAAAGGTTGGCGTGAGAAATGTATGTTATTGTTTAGTCTGGTCTTAGTGAATGATTATTCTTAACGACAAGTTATATACTGCCTCCCGTAACAGAGGCAGACCCTGCTTCATGGCAGACCCTGCTTCATGGCAGGTCCAGCTTCATGGCAGATCCAGCTTCATGGCAGGTCCAGCTTCATGGCAGGTCCAGCTTCATGGCAGATCCAGCTTCATGGCAGATCCAGCTTCATGGCAGACCCTGCTTCATGGCAGATCCAGCTTCATGGCAGATCCAGCTTCATGGCAGGTCCAGCTTCATGGCAGGTCCAGCTTCATGGCAGATCCTGCTTCATGGCAGATCCTGCTTCATGGCAGATCCTGCTTCATGGCAGATCCAGCTTCATGGCAGATCCTGCTTCATGGCAGATCCTGCTTCATGGCAGATCCTGCTTCATGGCAGATCCTGCTTCATGGCAGACCCTGCTTCATGGCAGACCCTGCTTCATGGCAGACCCTGCTTCATGGCAGATCCTGCTTCATGGCAGATCCTGCTTCATGGCAGACCCTGCTTCATGGCAGACCCTGCTTCATGGCAGATCCTGCTTCATGGCAGATCCTGCTTCATGGCAGACCCTGCTTCATGGCAGATCCTGCTTCATGGCAGATCCTGCTTCATGGCAGACCCTGCTTCATGGCAGACCCTGCTTCATGGCAGACCCTGCTTCATGGCAGACCCTGCTTCATGGCAGATCCTGCTTCATGGCAGATCCTGCTTCATGGCAGACCCTGCTTCATGGCAGATCCTGCTTCATGGCAGACCCTGCTTCATGGCAGACCCTGCTTCATGGCAGATCCAGCTTCATGGCAGACCCTGCTTCATGGCAGATCCAGCTTCATGGCAGATCCAGCTTCATGGCAGATCCAGCTTCATGGCAGATCCAGCTTCATGGCAGATCCAGCTTCATGGCAGACCCTGCTTCATGGCAGATCCAGCTTCATGGCAGATCCAGCTTCATGGCAGATCCAGCTTCATGGCAGGTCCAGCTTCATGGCAGATCCAGCTTCATGGCAGACCCTGCTTCATGGCAGATCCAGCTTCATGGCAGATCCAGCTTCATGGCAGGTCCAGCTTCATGGCAGATCCAGCTTCATGGCAGACCCTGCTTCATGGCAGATCCTGCTTCATGGCAGATCCAGCTTCATGGCAGATCCTGCTTCATGGCAGACCCTGCTTCATGGCAGATCCTGCTTCATGGCAGATCCAGCTTCATGGCAGGTCCAGCTTCATGGCAGACCCAGCTTCATGGCAGACCCTGCTTCATGGCAGATCCTGCTTCATGGCAGATCCAGCTTCATGGCAGATCCTGCTTCATGGCAGACCCTGCTTCATGGCAGACCCTGCTTCATGGCAGATCCAGCTTCATGGCAGATCCTGCTTCATGGCAGATCCTGCTTCATGGCAGACCCTGCTTCATGGCAGACCCTGCTTCATGGCAGATCCAGCTTCATGGCAGATCCAGCTTCATGGCAGATCCAGCTTCATGGCAGGTCCAGCTTCATGGCAGATCCAGCTTCATGGCAGATCCAGCTTCATGGCAGATCCGGCTTCATGGCAGATCCGGCTTCATGGCAGATCCGGCTTCATGGCAGATCCAGCTTCATGGCAGATCCATCTTCATGGCAGGCCCAGCTTCATGGCAGATCCAGCTTCATGGCAGATCCAGCTTCATGGCAGGCCCAGCTTCATGGCAGATCCAGCTTCATGGCAGATCCAGCTTCATGGCAAATACAGCTTCATGGCAGGCCCAGCTTCATGGCAGACCCAGCTTCTTGGCAGACCCAGCTTCATGGCAGACCCTGCTTCATGGGAGACCCTGCTTCATGGGAGACCCTGCTTCATGGGAGACCCAGCTTCATGGCAGACCCATCTTCGTGGCAGACCCAGCTTCATGGGAGACCCTGCTTCATGGGAGACCCTGTTTCACGGGAGACCCAGCTTCATGGGAGACCCAGCTTCATGGCAGACGGAAATAAATGGTATAAAATACCGACACAATGGAAATATAAACACACATGCAGTATAATGTGAACCTTTATTGACAACGTTTCGCCCACACAGTGGGCTTTTTCAAGTCACAAATCTACCTGGGTGAAGTGTGTGCAGATGGCATATTCAAACACTGAAGCAAGTACATAAAATCTCTGTAGTCACTGTTCACTGCTCCACTGTCTACTGACGCGCCTGGTCTTCCAGGCTGTGAAGACTTTGTGGGTTTATTGATTTGGTCACTAGGTAGTCAGCATGAAAATTAGGTCTCAGGTCGGTTAATATTTTTTTTTAAATATGGAAAGTTCATTATATTTTATAAGTTTATGTAAAATAATGATCTTAACCATATATGATTTAATTCTAATGAAAAATTGGAATTTCTGCCAAAAATTAAACACAGTGAAGTTAGAAGAACTGAGAAGAGTAGGAGGAGGATAGAAGAACCTAAGAAGATTAGGAGGAAATAAAACCCTAAGAAGAGCAGGAGGAGGATAGAAAAACCTAGAATAAGAGGAGGAGAGAAGAACCCGAGAAGTACTATTAGGAGAAGGATAGTAGAACCCGTGAAGAGTAGAAAAAGTGTAAGAACCCTCGAAGTCGGTCCAGGTTTGTCAGAGTGAGAATGAGGGTGGGAAAGGTTCACATCCTCACTGTGGCTCAACTTAGTATGGAGGAGAGGAACATCCTGTGTATGAGAACATCACATATTCTCTCTCTCTCTCTCTCTCTCTCTCTCTCTCTCTCTCTGGAATTACTGCTCTCAGGTCATCCTGGTTGTCAGTTTGCTGTTAAAAACCCATGGCTTTGTTTTATGGTTTTTCTATTAGTCGGGAAGCGCTATACCCGTAGGGGGTTAAATAGCGCTTAGGGAATGGAAGGTAATCAGGTTTAATCTTAGGAAGGGAACAGTGGTTCAGAGAGCCGAGAGACACCAAGACTTAGACAGTGGTTCAGTGACCTAAGGAACGCAATTGCAAACAAATCAGGGAACGGGTGGGATTTAAACCCGAGCGAGTCCCAAAACTCATGTTTTAGGACTCACTCGCCATGGGGTCAAATCCCACATGTTCCGTGATTCGTAATAGACGCCGCCAGACCTGACATCCTAACGCTAAGGTAGGCAGCTAGGGCAGGCAGCTAGGAAGGGCGAAAGGGTGGTGAGGGAGAGGTTGGAGGGCAGGCGGAGAGGTTGAGGTGGAAGGCAGGCGGATGGTCGGTTGAGTTAGAGTAGAATGAAGGGGAGAGAGTGGATGTGGAGGGAAGGGGAAAGCGGGGGTGGAGCTTAGGGGAAGACTGAAGGGGTAAGGGGAGGGACCTAGATTTATTCAAGCTTCTGAGAAATGTTTGTAAGCTTCTTATCGCTGTATCTTTTTTTTTTAATAATAGCGAATGTCTCAGTAAGTGTGTGTCTAGCCATGATTTTATATTATTGTTAATAATAATAATATTATTATTTTTTTTATTAGTAGTATTAGTATTATTTAAAACGGGCAAGTTTTTACGAAGACAGATATATGCAGAAAATGAGTGGAAGAAACGAAGACAGATGGCATGGTAAATAAAAGATTAGAAAATATGCACGAAACAACGCAGGTGAGACAGGTACAGTGAAGCATAATAATGGAACACAGACCACGTACAAGAACTGGATACACTAAATGAGGAAACACGACAAATGTATGCAGAGCAGGATAATAAAAAGTAAGGAACACGAGGACAGAGCAGAGTAGTCAGGAAAACCCAGAGAAGGGGAATCAAGAAAACCCAGAGAAGGGGAATCAGGAAAACCCAGAAACGCGGAAAAGACTGAGAAAGAAGTAGAAAAAGATAAGAAAGGTGAAGTTTGTAGATACTGTGCTGGAGGAGCCCGAGTGAGAGGCCTGGCCTCTGACCGGGGCGCGGGGACGCTGACCCCCAGAAACATCCTTCAGGTATTCTTCGGTGCCTGCAACTATGGGAAAGGTTGCTGATACATATCAGAACGTATTACATGTTGAGAAAGTAAAAAAGCCAATTTGGTGATGAGTGCTGGTGTTCCTACCCAGAGATGTGCAGTTCATTGTGAGGAACCAGACAAAGTTACGGCCTAAGGTGCCCAAAATTCCATGCAAAGAGAACACAACGATATAGAACTGTGTATCATAAGGCTGAAGACATAGAATACAATTTATATATACTTTTAGGGGGAGCAAGATACCATCTAAGAAAAATATGGAAAACCCCAAAGAAAGAACCAAGGTAATGTATACAGTCACATGCCAATAGAACAAACTCAACCGATTTCACACATACCCGGGCCAGATATACATGCCACATTACCAACAGCAGTGAGGCCAGAAATATGTACCCCAAGAGTTATATCATTCGATGGCACAGTACCAGTAGTACAAACAGTCACACTCTACAAAAAATGCCAATTGGTATATCATCCGTCCTGTTTTTGCAAACGTACTGGGGTTGAAAACAAACAAATGACAAAGTTAGCATTTGCCTCCTCGCAGAGACAAATGCCATGTTTGGAGCATTTACAGGAACACACACAAGTGGTGTTTTAGATGAAGGGATTGCAATTAAAATTACTGTATTTAAGGATGTGACAGAATTAATAGAGAATAAAAAGGCACAATACCGTGACTGGAACAATACATAAGTGTAGTGCAAAGTTAACAACTCTACACTACACAGGGTCCTCCTTGAAAGATACATTTTGCTACAAAGAAGCGTTTGAATTCATCAAATCATGCAGTAGAAGTTCTAGGTATTAAAGTGGAAGGTAAGAATCTGGTAATTATCTTTGTATATAAACCACTGTCATCAACGGTGGTTTATATACAAGGATATAGCTGCCTTGAAAGTCTTTAAAACCACACCGAATATTATCCACTGTGCAGATTTCAGCCTCCAAAATGTAAATCCATACCAGTAACATCAACAACAACACCAGTGTAAATAACACCATCGTTATCAAACCAAGTGGCAATACACAAGTAACATCAGCTCTGCTAATAGTAACCAATAAAAACATTAATATCAGTAGCACCATCATCAACATCAACAGGCTAATGAACACATTAGTACACAAATGGCAACCCCTGATGTCAAATTTTCGCTGTGTCGAACGAAACGTTGCGTCAGTCAAAGCTTTCTTCAATCTTTTTCTTATACGTGCGTTGAAAGAACATAATATAACTGAGAGAACACAAGAACATAACCGAGAACTTAATTAAGAATATAGCTGATGCTTAAAAGTACTGAATCCTCGAGATCTCTCAGTATCTCTGACGGGGCTACACTTCCCTCGTCTCCATCTCTTTCCTCGAACATTTATTTTCCCTTAAGAAATTAATCAGAAGCATCTCCGAATGTGCATTTAACTTAATATCAAGATACATAAGTCACGAAGATTACTCCGCTCAGAAGGAAGGAGTTTTGCTACATATTCTGGATGAAGAGTCTGAGATAAGTAGAAGGTTGTAGAGTTAGGGAGTAGCGGAGTTAGGGAGTAGCAGAGTTAGGGAGTAGCAGAGTTAGGGAGTAGCAGAGTTAGGGAGTAGCAGAGTTAGGGAGTAGCAGAGTTAGGGAGTAGCAGAGTTAGGGAGTAGCAGAGTTAGGGAGTAGCAGAGTTAGGGAGTAGCAGAGTTAGGGAGTAGCAGAGTTAGGGAGTAGCAGAGTTAGGGAGTAGCAGAGTTAGGGAGTAGCAGAGTTAGGGAGAAGTAGGGACGGAAAGTTAGAGATGGGTCGAGATATAATTATGTAAAGATAAGGAGATAGAGAGTTATAGAGAACATATGAAGGAAGGATAAACGCAGTATAAATAACTGAAGATAGTATTGGTAAAAGTAATTTCTTATTTCTCATTCCCGGAATTCCTTCCATTTGTCTCCGTACAGTGGGAAACGTTACACCATATTAATACAAATTATAAAACATGATAAAAACCACACCACACATGATTATACAACACCACACATGATTATACAACACCACACATGATTATACAACACCACACATGATTATACAACACCACACATGATTATACAACACCACACATGATTATACCACACCAGACATGATTATACAACACCACACATGATTATACCACACCACACATGATTATACCACACCAGACATGATTATACCACACCACACATGATTATACCACACCAGACATGATTATACCACACCACACATGATTATACCACACCAGACATGATTATACCACACCGCACATGATTATACCACACCAGACATGATTATACCACACCAGACATGATTATACCACACCGCACATGATTATACATCACACATGATTATACCACACCACACCACATGATTATACCACACCATACATAATTATACCACACTTCACATGATTTTACCACTACATATGAGTATATCATGTCACACTTACATTATCCTCCCCCACATACAAACATGTACGTACGTACATACGTACGTTGAGACACAGGCGAAGGCCTCAGTGACAACAATGAATTAAAGACTATTGCAACTACCGAGTATATAACTTAAGTATAAAACAAACGCGTAATAATTATGAAGTATGTTAGTACTTGTAGAGTATATATCATGTTTACTTATTAAGCAGTTGAGAAACTGAACAAACAAATTAAACGAAACTAAAAGAGGAGAGAAGGATAGAAGCTGAAGCAAGCGTAGCTTAGTCGTCAGAACATTTGACAAGCAGCATCAGTGTCCTGGGTTCGAATCGTGGACAACACGAGACATGCGAGCTTGTCTCATTTTGCTCCACCTTTAACACAGGCTGCTGCCCTTATTCTGGCAACAGTCTTGACCAGTATCACCTTCGACGGTTCACTACCTGGGGGCTACACGACTCTTATCATGTACAGAGAAACTACGAGCTACAGGCAAGGCCTCTTGCAGTTGCTGTTATTGTCCGTAGTTGTGTCATTGCCTTGCTGGCTCTTTTGTAAAGGCGCGCAGTCTCAACTTTTTAAGGCCTCTGCGGCTTCATTTTTCATTGGTGTGGTGTTGGCACTGCCATGGTGGAGGCGGCGGCGGTGGCAGCGGCGGCGGCAGCGAATCCACCGCTACATTACCATAAGAGGCAGTTTTTTTTTTTTTATAATTAGCATCATTAGGTGCACGAACACCTTTTCAACCAACACCTGAATACTTGCAACGGGTTCTAGATTTTTTTACACAACACTGGAATGTTTTCTTATACACACTACGACATTCCAGCGGGACTGGGGTTCTCTAACACACTTTTTCCCCATGGATGCGACCCACAACACTCGGCTGACACACAGGTACCTATTTTAACTGCTGCTCAACATCCCTTGGCAATAGTGACAGCAGCGGCAAGTTCACCGCTACAGCACCATAAAAGTCAGTGGTTACCTGTAGTAGCTTCCAGAGGTCACTGCCACCATGACCCGGTCTCGGACTAGGCCTCCTGGTTACTGGCCTGATCGGTCAAACTGTTCGTGCCCTCCGCCCGCAGTCTAGCGTATGCAACACAACCCGGCTGATCAGGAACTGTTGTGAGGAATTTGTCGAGTCCGTTCTTGAAGCAGGTGTAACTGCGGCAGATTTGCGGCAGTGGTAACGGCAGGTCCGCCTGCACTACAATAAGAAGCAGTGGTAGTGATGGCGGGGGCGGTAGGTCCGCCGCTACACTGGCACAGCGGTAGTGGCAGTGATGGCGGAAATGGCAGGTCCGCTTCTACGCTACCACAAAAAGCGGTGGCAGGGATGGCGGGGGCGGCAGGGCCGCCGCTACGCTGCCATAAGCAGCTTACGCTGTAGCGTGAATCAGCGGTCAGGCCCACCTACTACTACTGATTTTTTCCCCCTGAACGTTGAGAATAAAAGCTGATTTGGTTGCAGATGCATTAGTGTGTTGGAGTGGGGGAGGCGATGAGTGTGTTGGAGTGGGGGAGGCGATGAGTGTGTTGGAGTGGGGGAGGTGATGAGTGTGTTGGAGTGGGGGAGGTGATGGTGTATTGTAGAGTAAGTTGGTGAGGGTTTGTGTAGATGGGTTAGGTGGTGAAGGTGTAGGAGTGTCAGGTGAGGACGCAGGTGGTGTAGGAGTGTCAGGTGAGGACGCAGGTGGTGTAGGAGTGTCAGGTGAGGACGCAGGTGGTGTAGGAGTGTCAGGTGAGGGCGCAGGTGGTGTAGGAGTGTCAGGTGAGGGCGCAGGTGGTGTAGGAGTGTCAGGTGAGGACGCAGGTGGTGTAGGAGTGTCAGGTGAGGGCGCAGGTGGTGTAGGAGTGTCAGGTGAGGACGCAGGTAGTGTAGGAGTGTCAGGTGAGGAGGCAGGTGGTGTAGGAGTGCCAGGTGAGGAGGCAGGTGGTGTAGGAGTGTCAGGTGAGGAGGCAGGTGGTGTAGGAGTGTCAGGTGAGGAGGCAGGTGGTGTAGGAGTGTCAGGTGAGGACGCAGGTGGTGTAGGAGTGTCAGGTGAGGAAGAAGGTGGTGTAGGAGTGTCAGGTGAGGAGGCAGGTGGTGTAGGAGTGTCAGGTGAGGACGCAGGTGGTGTAGGAGTGTCAGGTGAGGACGCAGGTGGTGTAGGAGTGTCAGGTGAGGGCGCAGGTGGTGTAGGAGTGTCAGGTGAGGGCGCAGGTGGTGTAGGAGTGTCAGGTGAGGGCGCAGGTGGTGTAGGAGTGTCAGGTGAGGACGCAGGTGTAGGAGTGTCAGGTGAGGGCGCAGGTGGTGTAGGAGTGTCAGGTGAGGACGCAGGTAGTGTAGGAGTGTCAGGTGAGGACGCA